>NW_007727669.1:293139-363617 GCF_000696425.1 Galeopterus variegatus
GGAAAAAAAAAAAAAAAAAAAAAAAAAAAATGGAAGAAAATAATCCTATTTGCAAATGCACCAAAATCATAAAACAATAGCACAACCCATTTAATGAAAGCCTTAAAACTTTACCAATGGACATCAGAGAAACCTGAAATCAGTGAAGAGCTGTAATTTATTCTTGGTTATAAAGCTTCAACAGGGTAAAGAGGTCACTTCCCCAAAATTAATCAATAAACTCAATGCAATTCCCTCAAAAATGGGAGAAGGTACAAGGACTTAAAATGTTCTTCCACATGAAATTGAGAATGGCTATAAAAAGAAAAATAATTCGGGATACTAGTTCCACTCCATGGTAAAGTATAACAAACTTTAGTAACTAAACAGTGTGACACTAGCAAAATGGACAAGTAAACCAATGCAACACTTATAGAATCCAGAAGTGGACCCAAAATATATGAGAATTTAACACAGGATAATAAGGCACTTTATAAATCAGTGGGGAAAAGATAGACTATTAGCCATTTGGGAAAGAAAACTAAGACGGATTGCTACCTGATTCCTTTCCACAAGATAAATTCATGATTGATCAAAAATTTAAACATAAAAAGTGAACTCGTACAGGTATTAAAAAACATGAATTCATATTTTTGATGCTCTTGCATTAGGGAAGACCTTGTCAAATTTGGCAGAAAAGTCTGAAATCATGATGAGAAATATTGACAGAAGAGTACGTTAAAAAATTCAAAACTTGAATTTCTGTAAACCACTTTCCCACAATAAACAAAGCTAAAAGACAAATGACGGGGGAAAATATTTGCAACATCTGTGACAGTCAAAAAGTTAATATTCTTAATGTAAAAAGAAATATTCCAAATCAATGTGACAAAGAGAATCTCAATAAAAAAATGGGCTAGAACATAAACAATTTACAAAGGAAGAGATTCAAGTAGCCATGACATGTAATTTAAAATATCCACTTTTACTAGTAAACATACATGCATACATGTATGTATGCATAGAGGGATGACTGGAAAGATTTTTAGTGGTTGTATCTAGGAGTGAGATTTTGCATAAAATTCACTTTTTTCCTTATGTTTTTCTGTATTGCTTAATTTTTCTATGTGGGTCTATATTTTCTTGATAATCAGAAAAATACCTTAATGCTATTTTAATTTAAAAAGTAAAAAGATGAGAAGACAGGGAGAGCCGAGTATTGCTCCAGCAGCTGCCAAATTCCTGAATTTTTGTTCTCACTCAGCCACAGGCAGCACTGCCTGTGTGGGAGATGCTCTTACTTAGGAGACAGGGGTGTTCTTGAATCAGAATTCGGAGTTCCAAGAGGAATATGGTTAAGAAGCTTCAGAGTTGAGGAAGAGGGATGACTGTTTGAATCAGCTGGGAAGCTTTTGAAATATCCTCTAGCCCAGGCTGCATCACCATCACATTAAATTGGCAACTCTGAAGTGGGTCCCAGGCATCGATATGTTTTAAAGCTCTCCAGATGATTCCAACATGCAGCCAGGGAAGAGAGCCACTGGATCACATGAAATTGGGGGCTCTCTCTGGGTAAGGAGCTCTGTCGATGTGGTCCGCAAGGTTCTAGAGATTTTCTCAGGCCTAATCAGAGGGCTTCTTGGGGTGAAGGAAGGAAGGGATTCAGGAACCAAGAGGAGGGAACAATTCTGAATATACCGTAGGAGTGGGCAAGGCCTAGTCCGTCTTACTGAGATTTGGGTTTAAACTGATTGCTTTTAGTGGAAGCAGGCAAAGTGTGTTGTACACACAGACCCTTCTTCCCCACAATTAGGGGCTCTATTTTTGTCCTTTTTAGGGCTATAGAACAGGCTACACATACCGCCACCCCTTTGTCCAAGAGAAAACCAAACACAAAAGTGAGGTGGAGATTCCAGCCACGGTCACAGCCTTCGTGTTTGAGGAGGACGGCACCCCAGTCCCCACCCTGCGACAGCACGCCCAGAAGCAGCAGAAGGAGAAGACACGCTGGCTGAACACGCCCAACACCTACCTGCGGGTCAATGTGGCCGACGAGGTCCAGAGAAGCATGGGCAGCCCCCGGCCCAAGACCACAGTAAGGGGGATCCCCAGCACAGACGTGGGTGGAGAGAGGGGCAGGCTACATTTGTGGGGTTAGGCAGCTTTAAAGGGGGAACAGAACGAATCTCTCCTGGGCCTGGGTGAGTGCATTTTCCTCCTAGGGCTTTCTACTGGGCATCTGGGAACAGCTGCTCAGGCCCACTGAGTCCCTCTTTCTGGCACCGCTGAGCTGATTTTTCGGGTCTGAGGAGCAGATTTCTCTAGAGGGCAGCTGGATCAGGGCACTCCCAGCAGCACAAAACCCGGGAGCAGCTGGGTGTTGCTTCTTGCTCCCACATCCAGGGGGGCCCTGGGAAATTCAAGGCATGGGCATCCAGCATTCGGACTGCAGATCTGACACAAGACCAGGAGGGTGGGATAGTCACTTCTCTTAAGTTATCTTCTCTCACACACACTCTCAGTCTGATTTTTCATTCACATAAAAGCAGCCGGCAGCCAACTAGAATAGTTCTTCATAACACAATATGAAGCCCTCCAAACTCACATCGAGTTACCTAATTCTGAAGCCCAAGTGGTAGCCTGTCTGTCAAAGCTGGTTCCCAGGGTTCTGACTCCTAGTTGCCAGTGATTTTCCTGGCTGGCTGTTGGCCGAAGGGCCTTCTTTGGCAGCTGGGTCATCTGTCGCCTGTCTCTACTCTGGGAGACAAACATCGAAGAGGCTCAAGGAGAGAGAACATCCACGTAGAGGCTTGCTGACCTTCACGCAGGCTGGCGGGCCCAGGTTTCACGGGTGGACCAGCAGGGAGGACGCATGGGCCTTGCTGCTGTGCCTTACCCTGGCCTTGTGTTTGCCCAGTGGATGAAAGCTGACGAGGTGGAGAAGTCCAGCAGTGGCATGCCCATAAGGATCGAAAACCCAAACCAATTTGTGCCTCTCTACACCGACCCCCAGGAAGTGCTGGAAATGAGGAACAAGGTGAGCTGGTGGCTGCTCATCTCTCTCTCCTCCAACAAGGGGGGATCGCGAGTCCTGCAAACACGAGCTGGTTCTCAGGGTGCGCCCGACTCACCAACACCCCAGAGGCCTCACGGGATGAAGCAGCTGCTGTTTACGGATCATGTTCCAGGCACTGTGCTAAGTGCTGTGCTTGCGTGGTCCTGTATGACCCCTTTACATGGTGGGGTGCTTGCTTTGCACATTAGATGTGTCTGAAAGATCTGCCCACAAACTGTGTCTTTATGGATTTTATGCCATTTTCCTTTTGGCTTATTTTTACAATTTCAAGATCCTTTATATCTGTTTCTGGATCTTTGCCTGACAATTCACTCACTTACATTTCTAATGTTACTTTAACAACTTCAGTTGTAGCAGACCACCTCTCACAGGTCAGAGGGCTCACAGAACAGTGCTCCATGTGTGGCCCTGGACCCCTGCAGCACTTGTTCAAAGCTCAGATTCCTGGTCACCGCCCTGCCCCACCCCCTTCAACCCCACAGAGACATAGATTCAATAGGTGTGGAGTGGCCCTGGGAATCTGTATTTAAAACAAATTCCTCAGGGGCTTCTTAGGAATATTAAAATTTGAGAACCTCTCTCAACTGTGCCTTGTTTTACTCTTTGCCTCTTACAACTACCCTCTCAGAGTTCATGCAATTCATAAACCACTAATTCACTCTGAACAGACATGGAGACCACCTCTTAGAGGGGATGGACTGTGCTGGAATAGGAGACGAGCTCCCATACCACTGGACCCAGGCACAGGCCACACCAGACCCCGGTGTGCCTTCCCAAACTCCACACTCTTACACTAAACAGTCAGCTCACCCCCCTTTCCCTTTCCATACAGATTCGAGAACAAAACAGACAGGATGTGAAGTCGGCGGGGCCTCAGTCCCAGCTCCTGGCGAGTGTCATCGCTGAGAAGAGCCGGAGCCCGGTACAGCAGAGGCCGCCCCTGACTGGAGGGGAAACGTGCCTGCCTTCTGGGTCTTCTGTGCTTGGGGCTGGGCAGCAGGACCCCTGAGTGCTCATGCCCATCTTCCCCGGTGATCTCGGGCACCAGTGCTCTTGCTGCAAAGTGGAGGTCCACCTCGCAGGGGGGCTGTGAGGGCCTGGGAGGACGACGTCACATTGCCCCCTATGGGCACCGGGCAGGGAGCAGCAGCCCAGCCTGCCCACAGGAGTGATGCTGGCGGTTTCCACCCCTTCCACCACGGAGCTCCTCTTTGCCCTCTATTAACATCCTGTCTAATGGGGACTCATGGGTGTGGGGCCAGTGCCTCAAGCCTGCCCGGCCCTGAGCATTTCTGACCTCTGTGCGTGGATATGGTGCCATCTGGGCCAGAGCTCTGGGAAGATGCTTGTGTACCCACAGAGGGGGGCGCATAGATAGAACCAGTGCTCCTACAGGATGGGAAGGGACGGTTAGTTGCCCGTACAAATCCACATAGAGTTAGAAGGTATAAAGTCATTGTTTTCGTGCTTGAGATAGAACAGTGTTTTGTCTAGTGCTTAGTCAGCAAAAGGGACAAAGTTGAGAATTCTGGCTTGTGTTGGAAATTATTGCTGCTCATTGCAGGTAGCAATGGGCGTGGCATCTTCCTCAGTGGTAAAAAGTGGGGAAATACAGGGAGTGTTCCTGTCTACGGAGCAGACTGAGATGATGTGATGATTTCAGATCAGGCTGCAGCCCACAAGTGGGTGCCCATTGGCAGGAGAAGTGTGAAAGTTGTATCTTCACACCCCCTCCACCCACCCCGGCTCAGCTGAGAGGAGGAACACTGAATGAACCACAGGGCCAGTGACAGAAACAGCCCGTGATTCTGGGGAAGGTGGGAATTCAATACAGTGAGTGAAACTGTTAAAAAATGACTTTGCCATTTATACCAAGGGCTCTCCTTGGTGTCCCTCTCCTTGGGATCTTGGTCTTGGATTCTCCCTCGACTCCATGATTCCTTATAATAGGCTTGCTCCAGCCTCCCTTTTGGAAGGAGCCACAGGCCCATCATCAGAAGACCTGGCAGGCCAGGGAAGGGACGAGTGGAGGGCACGGTCTGAGCCTGCTGCTCCGGGCTCCGCTCCCTGTGGCCTCGCTTTCCTGGGCTCCTCCTCCGCTTCAGAGCCCTGCATTCTCAAAGGCCAAGACAAGGATGCTGGGTTAGGAAAAGGGGCTGAGGAGCCTGAAGTTTAGTCCCTGTCTTGGGCTAGAGGGGTCAAAGGACTCCTGAAGCTTATTCAAGGTCCAGCTGGTCAGCTCCCCAGAGCTGGGAGCTCCACAGAGGTGATGAAACCCAGTGATTTTGCCAGTGTCCCTGCAGGGACCAGCAGTACAGGCGGGTTGAAGATCTGAGACTCAGGACCTTGCCCCTTTGTAACTTGTGACTGTGTGCAAAACAGGACCAACAGTCCAGACTGAGAACGCTGAAGCCGCTGTGTGTTTTGTATATGATTTAATGCTGTGTGTTGTGGCTTGCACTGCTGTTGGGGGATGGGGAGGGGCCGTGGTGGAGAATGGCTGACATGAAGCTTGCTTGAGCCAATGCTATGCTTGCTGGGCTTTGGCTGACTGACTTTGGGTCACCAACTGTATTTGCATAGTGATGGCTTGGAAGTGTCCATAGAAGGGATTGCAATAAAGGTGCGTCTTCCTTCTGCTTGGGAGTATCCTTTGATTTTATTTCAGGGGCAGTAAATACAGGGGCCTATATTTATCCAAGCAGTTGCAAAATCTGGGTCTGGGGGGGAGGTAGTCATGGGGAGGAATGAATGGTCCCTACCCCTAAGGCCCTGAGCTGTTTCCAAGGAGCTGCTTGCCACGCTGTCCCTAGCAAGATGACTGGCAGCCACATGAGTTTGAAAGGAAGCTCGGGCCTGGGCCCCAGCTGCGGCGTTCAAAGTAAATACAGGGGCCTATATTTATCCAAGCAGTTGCAAAATCTGGGTCTGGGGGGGAGGTAATCATGGGGAGGAATGAACGATCCCTACCCCCAAGGCCCTGAGCTGTTTCCAAGGAGCTGCTTGCCACACTGTCCCTAGCAAGACGACTGGCAGCCACATGAGTTTGAAAGGAAGCTCGGGCCTGGGCCCCAGCTGCGGCGTTCAGAGAGCGACACACACTCTGTGGTTAACTTTCAGTCTACAGAGAGCCAGCTGATGTCCAAGGGTGACGAGGATACCAAAGACGATTCAGAGGAGACAGTGCCCAACCCCTTCAGCCAACTCACTGACCAGGAGCTGGAGGAGTACAAGAAAGAGGTGGAGAGGAAGAAACTAGAACTTGAAGGTAAATAACCCTGGGGCCCCATCGCTTCAGAATCTCCAGGGTGGAGGGGAGAGCTCAGGACCACCCAGAGAGGACCTTCCTGCCCTTCACCAATTAATATTCTTATTAATATAATACTGTGAATCACAATAATGCCCCTCGTTGCTCTGTGCCAAACAGTTACATGGTGCCTTCATGACCTCATTTGACCCTCATTTGTGAAGTGCTTAGAATAGTGCCTGTAAGTACGGCTTAAGTCAGTAAACACCAGATAAATGTTAGCTATAATATAATTGCAGTCATCATAATTATCATTAATTATCTGTCAGATCTGGTATGTATCTTGGAACCTGGAAATCAAAACTCTCCACCAGCTAACACCTTTATGTCTTTTTCTCACGATTTCTTCATTTCAGAATCCTCCAGTCAATTCCATCTCTCCACGGTGACCCCCAATATTCGTACCGGTGATAGCTTGTATGCCCTCTTTCATGCTTTGTCCCTTCCTGGCGTGGTTTCCCTTCTCAGCTAGCTTGATCCAAAGTTTTTGACACTTCAAACTTCATCTCAAACCCCCTCCAGTTAGAAAGTCCTCCTTGCCACCCTCCCCAACCAAATTGAGCTGTTCCTTTTCTTTGCTTCAAGAGCACTTGGGGTCTGAGACACATAAATCAGCTCCCGTTTGTGTCCACTGGGCTAGGCTGTCTTTCCCTCAGGGAAGGGTCTTCCACTGCCACCACATTCCCAACCTGGCACAAAGCAGGCACTAGGAAAACCCTTGCTGGCTAGCTTGGAGTTCTAATGGGCCAATTGGAAAGTAGATAAAAAGACATGGTGTTTTAATCCTTAGGGATTGTTTGGACAGAAAATGTAAATGAAATCAGTTAAATAAAGAATTAGCTACATGCAAACACATCAAGAGTGTTTATAAGGGGGTTTAGTGGTTCTTTGGGGGGTCCACTTCTCGCCATTGATGAGCTCTGTGGTCACAACATACAGCACCTGGCTGCTCCTCTCAGAGACAGGACAGGGACGGAGCCAGGCTCTGTCTGGCAGCGTGGGAATTTTCCCACGGTCCTACTGTCCACATCAGGGGTAACAAATTCCACTGGTAGATGTGCTTTGATGACGGAGACATGACTCTGAGTTCTCCCATTTGCCTCCCTGAGGTAGTAGCAGAAATAAATCAGGAGAGCAGCTAACTTCCAGCAGAGGCTCATTAACAGCCAAGAGAAACAATGACCAAGCAGAAAAGCAATTTTTTAAATGCTTGCTCTCTCTGCCTGTCCCTCCTCTACTTGACCTCTGTCCTGAGGTGGTTTTCTGTATTTTCAGGAGAGAAGGAACCCGCCACAGAAGAGCCTAGCTCACCTGTGAAGTCAGCAGCTGCTTCTCCAGCACAGAGCCCAGTGAAGGCAGAGACAAAGAGCCCTGTGGTCTCTCCTTCCAAGTCTTCAGAGGGTGAGTGGAGCGGAGTGGGTGGGAGGGAGCAAGGGAGGGGTGCGTCCACAGGCGTGGGAGGCGGGGCAGGCACGCACACTGCAGGCACCCTGCCTTCCAAAAGCTTTGCCCTGCTGCTGCAAAGCTTTGCCCTCTGCTATTTCTAGGGAATCTGAGATAGGGGTTACCAAATTTCAACTTGTTTCATTCGAAGCTATGACAATATACCTTACCACTTCAGCCCAGTCTAGGCAGCAATCAATAAGTTAATGACTGGCCTGTAGCCTGCTCACCTCTAACTCAGACACGGCTGGCTGATGGTCCTTTGCAGTGCAGTAGCCCAGTTCTCAGACTTTAATATGCACAGGGACCACCCAGGGATCTTATTAAAATTAGGACCCTGATCCAGTAAGTCTAGGATGGGGCCCAAGATTCTGCATTTCCCAAGTGAGGCTAATGATGTCATTCTCAACCTTAATGTGACTGTACATTGGAGTCACCTAGGGAGCTTTAAAAATCTTGGTGCCTGGATCCCACCCCCAGTGGTTCTGAGTTCAATGGTCTGGGAGACATTTGGCAGGAGAGGGGGGTTGGGTAGCAACCTAGAGTTTTAAGTTCTTTCCAGGGGAATTTAACATGTAGTCCAGGTTGAGAATAGCTTCATTAGAGAGATATTAGTTTGAAGAAGTGAGTTCTAAGCCCAACTGAACTGCTAATTAACAATAACTCAGCTGCTAATTTTAGCAAACCAGATAACTTCTCTGTGTCTCAGTTTCCTTGCTGTCAAGTGGGGCTACTAATATTTTCCCTTTTTAAGGTTCTTATATGTATAAGGGAAGCGTAGATGAAAACATACTTTGAAAGAGTAAAAGCATGATTTAAATGTAAGATCTAATTATGGTTATGATAATAATATACAGATGGTGGATGAATACTATTATAGTCCCTAGTCAACTAAATCATAAAAGTGTCTTTAATGAGCTCCTGGATTCACTCCAGGGCATGATCACTCCTGCCCTGGGTCCCTCAGAGATCCCCACACGGGGGGTTGGTCTGCCATCCAAAGAGCAGCAACTTGGTGGCCTCCTAGGTGGAATGGCCATATGTGTGGATTCTGATGGAATCCAACCCCTGAGCTCCCTCCACAAGCAAGCTGCTGCCTTGAGCACAGGCCCAGTGTTGCCAGAGGAAACCCATCTGCTTGAGGCCAGAGCGTCAAGTGGATGTGCCCTACTGTTTGTGTTCATGTGTCTCATCATGGTGTTGTCAACCTGTCTCCACAATGTCTTCCTTTCTCTTCCTATTTGTGCCTTCATCAAAGGAGTTTCCTCCGATTCTGAATACTTGTCTCTGTAGTAAGTATAGAGAGGCTGTTTACTAACTCACTCTGACACTTGCAGTGGGGGAGGGAGGTTTTTCCAAAAGAAATATATTTCTCCCCAAGTTTTTCTTTTGCTACTCACAACCCCGCCTTCAGGAGTTTTCCTGGCTGTAAAATCATGACCAATTCTCCATGTGCTATGTGTGGACTAGGGTTCCCTTTGAGAGACATGGATATACACACATAGGACACACACAACAAACATACCCACGCACAGGGCGCACACAGCCAGAAGCAGCAGGCCCCTCAGTGAGTGGGCAGTGGGACCATCTCTCGGGCACTCCTGCAGTGGAGTGCTCATGGCCCTCAGGAGTTTACCCCACCCATTCCTAATGCACTGGTGCCTCTAAAGTGCCCACAACCTCTTCTGGGGCTGTGGGCCAGAGCTTGAATGCCTTGGGGACCAATTGTCTTATAAGGATGCATAAAGGGCCTGACCTGACTAGGGTCTTCAAGATCCCTCAGGGCATATGCACTAACTGCTGGAAAGAAATCCAGGGCTGGAGAGGAGGCTCATGGCAGGAGTAGGACAAGCAGTGGCAATTCCATATCAGCTCCTGGGAGGGACAAAGGGCAGGAGGAGTGTGCGATGGATGGGATAGCTGTTTACATACTGCCTGACATAGTACCCACTGTAGCAGGATTCAATGTTCTCTCTGGCCCAAATTCATGCCCTTAGAGGGGCACATTGTGGTTGAGTCACTAGAAAAGTCAAGGTCTTCCCTGAACACACTTCCTAGAACACAGACAGAGCTGGGGAGCATGGCTGCCTTGGAGCAGACCCTACATGATGAGCCACGTTGTAGTTGCATGGGGTGACCAATGTCAAGTGGGGCTGGGTAGCCTTGGCCAGGCTGCTCAATGGCTTGCCCAGCTCCTCAGGGAAGACAGGGCTGGTGCACTGGTATTTGCATTCCCATATTTAGCTCACTCATCAGATCAGAGATGGCTTTTTTCAACCATTTGTCATTATGCTCTCATGTCCTCCTCATCTGTCTCCCTGACTCCTACCCCATCAACCTCCATGAAGGAGAGTCTTTAAAATCTTTTTCTTTTGCATATGGCCATCTCCTTCTTTTTGACTAGCTCCTGACTGGCATTGTCTCTGCTGACTCCATCCCCCAGTGAACCTTCTGGGGTATTGGCTAAGCCTGCAAAGAAATAGCCCTGTATTTGACATCAGAAGATCAGCTCTGCCACTAACTAATTTACCCATCTCAAATAAGTCAGTTAAAAACACTGCAGAGGCAGGGAATAACACAAATCCTTACCTTTCCTAATGCAGCATTGTTGTCAGGATAAAATGAGCTAATGAGTATAAAAGTACTTTGTAGTGTGCTTATGTAAATTAGCTCTTATTATGTACCATGGTCTCTGAATTGTGAGAGCTGATACACCACTTGATGTTTTAAGCCACTAAATTTTGGGGTGGTTTGTTATGCAGCAATAGATAGTTATTAAATCATGGTGCATAATAAAATCTAGTTTTATGGAAGTTAGTTCTGTGGATTGGAGTTGACTGGACTTAGCTGGATGGTTCTTCTGCTACATGTGATATCAGCTGTGGTTGTAGTCACCTGGGAGCATGACAGAGCTGGAACTTCCAAAATGGTACACTAATATGTCTGGTGCCTTGGCAGGAGCATTTCTGGGCTCAGCTGGGACACTGGGATGGCTGGCAGCTGTGGTTGTAGTCACCTGGGAGCATGACAGAGCTGGAACTTCCAAAATGGTACACTAACATGTCTGGTGCCTTGGCAGGAGCATTTCTGGGCTCAGCTGGGACACTGGGATGGCTGGACCTCTTCCCCCTGCCCCTGAAATGTGGCCTCTCCACGTGTTTTCATCAGGGTAGTCGGACTTTATACATGGTGGCCCAGGGCTCCCAAAACTGTAAAAGCAGAAGTTGCTAGGCCTTCTTAAGTCTTTGGCCTGAGGCTGGCTTTGTAGCACTTTTGCTTCTGTTGGTTATAGAGAGCCATGGGGCCAGCCCAGGTTCAGTGCTGGAGGGGACCACACAAGCATGTGAGTACCTGGAGGCATGGCTCATTAGGGCCACATCTGCACACCAGCTGTACCACACACTAAAAGCATATTGGTGCTTAGGGGAGCTTTTATGTCCCAACCATGCCGAGTGGATGGGAGTTACACAGTCTACCATACCTATTTACCAGCTTTACTTTCTTCTCTATCAGTGGTGCTGTCTCAGTCCTTGGGGTAGGTAAAGGTGAGAGGAAATATATCATTCTAAACTCATGTTTCCCAGTGTGTGGCCAGTGGACCTTTTGTATCAGAATTACGTGGAGATTTGTTAATATACATCTCTCTTGGCCCACCTTGTGTTTCACAGTCTATTGTAGGGACAAGCCCGGGAAGCTGCATTTTCACAAGCTCCCTTGGTGATCGTTTCAGACACTGATATTTGAGAATTTAAACCCAGGCAGAAACTCTATTGCATACCTCTCTGCATGGCAAGTATCCAGTTCATTGACCAGCTGTGAGGCAGTTCTGTTTACTGCTCTTCTGTTTCCCTGCTCTGTGCTTTGAGCACCCTGTGGGCCTTTCTGATTGTTGCTGCATGAGCACCCAGCCCTTTGTCAGCATAGGTCATAGATTTTTTCAAGGTCTTTAATGAACATTTCTTGGCTTCTCTATGCGATGGTGCAGAGCTGCCTTTTCAAAAGGGAAGTAAAAACAGTACATTGCAAACACCAATTCTCCATGCATTTGGTATATAGGTCATGGTCAGTCTGGTTGACAGTGGGTTCAGAAGCAAGTTAGCAAATCCAGTTTCTAGGCCCTCCACTGGTGTCTCCCCTTCTGCAAAAAGAGGGCCTCTCTAAACTGTGGGACTGGGACTAGGGGTCATGTGTTTGGCCCTGAGATTTTAGCAGGCCAGGGGAAGAAAGGCAGGCTTGCTCCTAAAGTTAGGAAAAGACAGTATTCCTTCCCCACATCCTCAACCCAGTGCACCCACACAGAAGAGCCCCACTGCTGTGGCGAAGCAAGGCATCTATTGAATCTTCATCTGGCCTCACTTGGCAAAAGTCAGCTGCAGTAAGCATGGCTCGAGCATGTGGTCACTGAGCTGCGTGATGGTTGCCGGAGAAGTAAAAGACAGAGTTTCTGTCCTGAATGGTTTACCTGGGTGGTGAATGGACTCTTAGACGAAAAGAGACAAATGCCACATGCAAGTGCAAAATGAATATAGGAGGGCAAGATCGTTGTCTGCCTTCTGGGAAGATACTCTCCATATTTCCTAAAGTTCCTCACTGGTTCCTCATATGAAATGAAATGGCTATGAACACATGTCATTTCCATATTTTTATTAGTGGAACTGAACCAGTTAATTCTCAGATATCTCCACTGAGGTGCACATGACATGCTCTCCCCCTTCCAACAGCCTCTCTCCTCCCCTCTGTCTGTTTCCTCCACCCTGCCTAGAAATACTCTGAACTGAGCCCCTTCTGGGCCCCCTGCCATGTTCAGACATCAATATCTGTTTAAATTAGTAGGCAGGAGTTACCACCCTGCTGAGGGTGTGTTCCCCGAGCAAGCCACATGATAGGGGTGCAGGGTTGGATGAGACACCGTCCTTCCACCTCCCGCTGAGAGCCCTGCTCTATCCCCCAACCACCATGTCAATCTGCCTTCCCATTGCTCTAGACTTGCTTTACAGAATTGCCTAGAAATGGTTCTGTTAACCCCAGGTGGAATCCCTCACCTGAAGGAAATGTTATGGGTCATGTCTTTTGATCTTTTTCTAGAAGATGCTAAGAAGACAGAAACAAGCAAAGCCACCACAGAGCCGGAAACAACTCAGCCAGAAGGGGTGGTGGTCAACGGGAGGGAGGAGGAGCAGACCGCAGAGGACATCCTCAGCAAGGGCTTGAGCCAGATGACCACCGGTGCTGACACGGATGTCGATACCTCCAAGGACAAAACTGAGTCAGTCACCAGCGGCCCCATGTCCCCAGAGGGCTCACCTTCCAAGTCTCCCTCAAAGAAGAAAAAGAAATTCAGAACCCCCTCCTTCCTGAAAAAGAGCAAAAAGAAGGAGAAAGTGGAGTCCTGATTCATGGCACCCTTGGGCTCCCTTTTGTCTCCTCTCCTCCCTTTCCCTTCTCCCATCTCTGTCCCTGGAAGCACAGGGCCAAGGAGAGATAGAATAGGACCCTGGATCACACTTGGAGGGGGAACTTCGAGATGGCCTGACCACCCTCTCATTTTACAATTGCCCCAGAGAAATCAGATGACTTGCTCGAGGTCACACAGCTAGTTAGTGGCAAAGCCTGTACTAGAATTCAGGTCTCCTGATCCCAGTCCAGTGCTCTTGCCCCTACACAACACTGCCTAGTTGTGGGCTGCCTGTGTTAGGATATTGCCCACCAATCTGAGCCCAAGGCAAGAAGGCCAGAGATGGGCCACAAGCTCTCACAGGCTCAGACTAAGTCGACAGGTCGAGGCTTCCTCTGAGTAAGGTCCATTTCTTGGTGGGAATCCAACCTCCTGCTGATGGAGCTATCTCTCTTCTCTTTTCCATTTTGGGTCCCTGCCCTGCTGCTCAAAGTAACCAGATAAATTGACCCATCCCCTCCAATAGAAGTTAATCTTTGTTCCCAAGGGCTGATGGCTTAACTTGCGCTTTCCCAAACACTAACCCTGAGCTTTCTTCATGGAACCTCTTGAATGATGGATGGAAGAGTTGTCAGAGTTGGCAGACATGAGGGCAAGCCAACGAAGCCTGAGAATTGGGGATGTCTTAATCAATATAAGAAGCCAGGAACTTGACCCATATAAAGTGTACATCTCAGGCGCTTCAAAACTAAAACCAAATTTAACATAGAAAGAAGTTGTCTCATGCTCAGGGTGGAAATTTGGGGAAGTTTAAGTACTCTGTTGGCCTTGGGTTTACAAGGAGGATTAAAACAACACAGGAAATGCTCTGCTTTTCTAGCTTTGCATGACACCCGAAGCAATGCAGCAGTACCTGCCTTACTCCTGTCCTCCAGTCAGGGTCTTCTGACCTTTCCTCAAACCCAGAAGCACTTGCTCACAGACCAGAACTGGAATCTTACTCTTGGCGCCTTGACCTTGTCTCCTTTGGGGATCCAACTCTGAGTCACCCTGGGTCCAGAGGAAGAGCCCTTCAGGATTAATCTTCTTGGACCAGGTCTCAGGAAAATGCTTGAGTGTCCCCAGTTCTGTCACTGTTTGTCCATCCTGGGGCCTGGTAGTGTCCACAGCTATTGTTTTAAATGCCAACACTGTCTTTTCATATTCTTCCATGGGGCATTGATTAATGAACATTGCTTGGGTCCTAAAAATTAGACAATCCATTCTCTTTAAAGCACAGTTATCTTCAAACAATATTTTTTCCCTTTTGTTCTGATATTGTAAAAATATTTTTGAAAGTTCTTAAATCATAGTTTTCCATTTTTGAGCACTTACTATCTATAACACTGTGCGGGCTTCATGTACATTATATCCTTTAACCCTCACAGTAATCCTGTGAGGTGCATAAGATCATTTCCATTTTATGGGTGAGGAAACTGAACCCCCGCAAGGATAATTGACTTGCCTCAGGTGATTGGCTAAAGAGAGCCAGAGCCACATTTGAACCCAGGTCAGTCAGAGTCCAGAGCCCTGCTTTTAACAGCTATGGTGGATGGACAACTTTAATCCCCAAGGGGGATTCTTTTAGACCAGGACCCATTTCTGTGACTGGTGTCCAGTGCATAATGTTAGCACTTGAAGTGAAGGCAGGAAGCTACCTGTGTTTACCTCATCAGTGCACATTAAGTTCCTGATGAACATGGACTGTGGTGGTGCCGGTGTGTGCATCTGACAACGGAGAAGCCAGAGCCTTCCAGTTGGGACAGGAAATACCATCCACAGTTGGCTGTTTCTTGAGAAGGAAGGAAACTGGCTGATGACCAAGGAAAACCCAATGCTGTGTCTCTCTAGTGCAGGTTCCTAACTGCTTCCCTAGGCCCCTCTCTCTGCTCTGCTTCCTGACTGGGTCAAGTCTTAGGATAGAAACCCAATGGTCAGGGGCAACGATGCCTCAGAACAATCTGTCATATTGAAAATGCCTTTAAAAGTCAATCCTTTGATGACTTCTTTAAAAAAATAGATTTCACATTTATTCATTTATCCTTTCACAATATTCGTTAAGCATCCACTATACATCAGGCATTATGCTGACATTCAAAGAAAGCGATCATTGTGACTAGAGTAGTAAGTGGCAGACAACGCTGGGAGGAGGTGGAGTGGACACGATGCCTGATGTGGCTTTCCGTGTGTGAGTGGTTGTAGTCCAGAGGTGATACTGATAGACCCTGAATTCAACAAATTCTCTGTATTCCTTTTGTGACAGAGAGGCCTCATTTAGGTGAAAATGTTGGAACCTTGCTGGAGCCTGTCCTTGGAATTTCTGCCAGGAAATAGGAATTTCTCCTATTTATCAATTTTTTCATTTCTCATACATTCAAGAAATGCTCACTGAGAGTGGGTCATGGGCGAGGCATGAGGGTAGTATATAGTTCCTGCCCTCAAGAAGAGCGTGAGTAGAGGAGGTGTGTCGACATTACAAAACAGGGAAGGGTACAGAGGTGCAAAAGGAAGCAACAATTAACAATCTTGGGAGCTAGAGAAACCTTCCTGAATACAGCTGTGGCTGAGTTAGGTTTTCAAAACAAAGAGGAATTTTCCAGGAGAATGAAAGGGTTAGGGTGTTCCACGTGGAGGGAAGATCACGAGGAAAAGCACAGAAGCGAAAGGCTCCACGGCGTGTTCATGGGGCAAAGCAGGACCACCGCAGCAGGAAGTATAAGGCAGTTTTGCCTCACAGGTAGGCAGGGCTGGATCACAAGGAAACACAGAAAGTGTGGAGGAGCTGGACTTGATCAGGGAAGGGGTTTGGAGCCACTGAGGGCTTTTAATCAGGGTAGAATCATGATCAGACTTGCATTTTAGAAAAATCCCTTTGGTGGCTGAGTGCAGAATGGACTGCGGTCATGAGCTGGAGACCTGGGAGATATGGTGAGGCCCTTCTGAAATGTCAGTACTGTAACTCGTTTGATGGCCTGCCCCACACTACACTTTCCCCTATAGCAAATAGCGAATTGCCAGCCCAGAATTCATTTCCATAAAATTCTTTGGATAAAGCATCATAAGAGAGATTTTCAGCAAGGAGAGGGAAGTCTGCGAAGAGCTAATGCGTAGTCCACAGTTTCTGATTCTCTCTCACCTTGGTATAAGAGTGCTGGGAGAGACTGGTAGGATCATTCCGTTGATTTCTTCCTTTGTATGTATGGGATGTGACATGCATAGCTCCAGGCTTGAGGACACGCACCAGACGCTGTAGAAACAGACATGTGTCCAAACAAGACCTCAGGCTTTTAGGGTGAGAGGAAAGGGCATTTCCTTTGGCTCTGGATACAAGTGGCTGAAAGCTTTGACCAGTAGCTGACTAGATAAAATGTATAGTCGAGAGCTCAGAATTGGCCGGCAGTAGGTTTGTTTCTAGTTGAGCCTCTGTGCTTGGACATGCTGCAGAAAACAGATGAGAAAATGTGAACCCATCTGCTGTGCTGTGGCTGGCTGAGCAGGAAGTGGGAGGTTTCTGAGCCTGTTTCCATGGGAAGGAGTAGGGGAGGGGAGGAAGAGGGGTAAATGGTTACAGAGAGACAACTTTGGCTCCAACAACTCTCCACCATTGGTGGCTGACACCCAGTTGTGTGCGAGAACCATCCTTACCATGTGACCTTTCCCTAAACTGCATAAGTGCTGCCAGGGGTCACTCCTCAGCCCAGGTTTGGGCTCCGTAAGAGCCTCCTGGCCTGCAGGTGACCCGAATAACTGTCCTACTGCAACCAGGTTATACTCATAAAAAGGACCCCCCTCAACACTCCCATAACTAAAATGAGGTTCTTCCTCTGTGGACAGATAAATTATTTTAAAGGACTTAGGGGATTTGGGTGAGGAGCAGTAAGTTCTTACAGTAAGAAACCCACTGTAAAGCACTGCCCTATGCCACTGATTCATGTAGACTGAAGCGTGAACCCTGTTCCTTGTGGATAACACTCACTCCTGGTAAGGTAGCAAGACGGCCATCACGTGCTCTTCAGCACCATCGTGACAGAGGGCTACCACTCACCACGTGAGGAGAAATGCCATAAATCCAGTTTTTCGTTTGCCATGGATTTGACAGAACCAAAGGCACAATTCACTTCTGAAAGTCTAAAAGGTTAAAAATCAGTTTGGATTTCTCTATGAAGGTATGCAGAGGGGTAGATAGACACATACTCTACCACAGGCCTGTATGCCATGCTTTGTCATGAGTGTGAATTTTATGTTGTAGCTCCAGGCCAAGAGGAATCAGTTCTTGACGACTGACCAGATGAGAAAACATCCCCCTACTCATTTCACACATGGGTCAGCAGCGGCCCCCAGCTGCAGTTGATGCTGGGCGTGGAGGAACCAGGTCTTGCATCATCTCTCATCACCTGAGCCCAAACTAACATAAAATTCAAAGAGACTGAGAGGAAATGAGGGCAAAGATAAATCTATGCTCCCACGAAAAGGATAGGGCACCCATAATTCAAAACCCAAAGGGATATTATCTGTTTTTTTTTTTGTCTTTTTTCCGTGTCCGGCAATGGATCGCAACCCTCAGTGTTGCCCCTGCACCGGACCAGGGACCGGCAACGGGATCGCAAGCCTCGGTGTTGCTCCCGCGCCTCGCTCAGCCAGTGAGCGGGAACCGGTCTGCACATGGGATCCGAACCCCCGGACGGGAGCGCCGCCGCGCTTCCCAAGCGACGCACCATCCAGCGCGCCACCGGGCCGGCCCGATATTATCTGTTTTGAAAGGGACTATTTAATACAAGAAGTGAGAGGCCTGTAGTGACTCTAAGTTCATGAAATATGCTCAGAGGTTATCATCCGTGCACGGTTCCACTTGCGCCACAGTGTGCAAAAGCGTACACAATAGTGTAATTATTTCCACAAGCCCTGTCTAGCCAACCTATCTGTTTGGGTGCGGCACCCTCTATCAGAAATGAGAGGTCACAGGTAGGCTTCCTTTTGCATCTCACGGTGAGAAGCCACACTCGCCCAGGATCAGTGTGGGGGTTTCAGGTGTGGTATCCTGTAGTGGAGAAAGCACCTTTCCTCACTTTCATACAGACAGTTCCTTTGAGCATGCAAATTTCTCTTCTTAGGGACAGGCAGGAAGAATTTCTAGTTGGGGGTGTTCTTAAAAATACAGAAGTAATGGATTGCACTGGCTGATACTTAGGTGGTATTAGGTTTTGCCAAATAGGCGTCTGGTGCCATTTTCCTTCAAGATTTTCCCAAAAGTTGGGTCATGCTATGAGAAATTGGGGCCTGAAGAGGGAGGAGAAATGATTACTACTGATGCAAGGGACAGATTCAGGGGTAGCTGGAGTCAGACCCTCAGTGTGAGAAAATACCAGTAGTTTTCCTGGTAGAGTCAGTTCCTCTGCTCCTTTTCTCACCCGTTGTTACCCGAGCATCGAGTCAAGGCCAGCTGCAAAGTGGCAAACCCTTTATCTCTAAGTAGTGTAAAGGAATGTTGCGAGAATTTGAGGGGTGTTGAGAGAATAAATGTAGAAGGACCTTAAACTTTTTTCTCCCCTCCAGCAAATCATTTTGTATAATTTTTAAAAGCCCAAAGGCTAGATCTTCCCTTTTAAAGTGAAGCAAGAAGAGGGTGACAGTTGGACCAAGGACAGAGTAGCTACACTTGAAGAACATCAAAGCCCCTTATAAAATGGGAATATATTTCAGGGAACCCCACCCCCAACATTTTAACTCCACCTGATGCCTATTGGTCCTGTTTTGTGGGTATTTGTTTGATATCCAGGTACTGCAATCTATGCTACCCTCTCCCGAGAAAGAGACAGGGTGGGGAGAACAAACAGACCGGGGCCTGGGACTGCCTGGCTGGGTGTGGGGTTGCAGGAACCCCGTCTAGATAGAAAGTGCAGTGTTTCTAAAGCTGGGGATGGTTTCAGTGAAATGTCTGTGTCTGACAATCGTCACGCGAGAGTACTACTTACTGTCTTCCCTTGTACATACCTTGTCTGTGTTGAGCTTTTCCTAGTATTGTGAGGTTTCCGATAGGGGTTCCATGTAAATACCCTTTCTGCTACTGAAATGCCAGCCCCCCGATCACGCATCTGCCCCACAAACAGTTTGCCGTTCTCTACGCTGACACTTTTTGAGCCACTGATGTGCAAATTGATGGTTAATTTCTTGGGTTTTTCTTTTGCAATTTTATATATATACACATATATAATATATATATATATATATTTATGGGTTGGTTTTGTATCATCTTCTGTTTGAATCTCTGAGCACCAAAGCTGCCCTTTGATTTTCATGAGAACTTTCCAAAGCCACTTCCTGAGCCCTTTTGCTGCTTTGGTGTCTGACTGTGTTGCCAGGGTGGCATCTCTGCCTGTGGATTTCTGTATGTACGTGCTATTATCTCACCTGCGGGTATTACCCTAGTAAATCTCACGTGCTTGGTTTCCCAGTGTGTGTGACCCATCTCTGTCGGCTCTTCAGTTCTTCTGGCTCCCTGGGGAACAGAAGTCAGGAAGGGGGCCCATTTATGGAAACATTAACCACACAAGAAACTCACCTTTGAGACCTTTGCTCACACGTGGAAAGCTGCACATGTGAATCACTGAGTTCTGATGCGAGAAGGGAAGTCAGAAAATACGATAATCCGCTGAGGAGGGAAAGGCCGTGCAGATTGGCCGGCCGCTCTGTGGAGGTAGCCCGAGTTAGCTGGGGTGGCGTCGGAGAGGAGGGTTGCAAAATCAGACACCTGGACCTGCAGCATCCTCAGGGAAGCAGCGTGGCAGATTTGTGGGCTGAAATAGAAAGGGGTGTCAGTCCAGAATCAGTGGGTTGGGGAGAGCAAAGAAGTCACCCTAGAGGTGAAAGGGGAATAGAGATACTAAGAGGGAGAAAGGAAGAGAGAAGAGAAAGGAGACTATTTGCCACCGCCCAGCTCTTCTGTACTGAAAAAATACTGCAGACATTCAGTATCAGTTGAGCCTCCATACGCACATGCCAGGTGCTGTTTAAGTATCTTATACATAGCACCTCATTTAATCCCCATAAAACCCAGAGGTTGGTTCTATTACTACCCACTTTACAGAGGAGCACCCAGGCTTTGAAATAAGGAGACTTTTCATGGGTGACAGGTTAATACATGGCGAAGCCCAAATCCAAGCCTACGTCTTCTATGTAGCCAAGCCTATGCTCCACTACTTACCAGTGCCTGAATGCCCTGGGCAGTGCTCCACGGAGCAGTCTCCATCCTCACTCCCAGGCCCACTGCTTCTGGGCAGATCTGTTCCCCACATGCTGCCTACCTCCAAGGGCAGAGCCACCCCTTCCTCCTCTCACACCCAGGTACCCCGAAGCTCCCATGGGTTCCTGGGGACCTAGCAACAAAAAACCCAGGTCCTCACCTGCTCCAAAGCTATCAGTTTCTCCTTTGATGAAGTAGCCAAGAAAACTATCTTTAAAGAACACAACTTCTCTGTACTCTCACAGTTGTGTGCATTGATCAAGTCAAGGACAATAGTCAATGTGCTGACACCATTTTGTAAAGCTTGCTGCAGTTTAAGATGGTGATGTGCACCCACATGTTGAACTCCTCCTCAATTTCTACTGTGGTAACTAAAGGGATGACACGTGGGAGCAGAGCACCCTCTGCCTGCCAGAAACACGGAGGCATTTCTCCAAAGTATATAATGCAGGAGAAAGAAATTGAATCTAGGGCCTACCAACCTGCAATTTGCTGCATATGGAAGGGGGTCTACCTGGAGAGCAAGAGGGAAGGATCCAGGGTGGAAGGCAGCTCCCATTTGAGCCAGCAGAGAGGGCAGCGGTGAGAGGGCCAGGGGATACTGGGCAAATGTGGTGGGCACCAAGCCTGGCCGCCAGAGAAATGAGCCAGGTGCTGGCATTCGCACTGCCAGGACCATTTGCAAGGTTGAAGAAACAAGGATTGGGGGTGGGCGGGAGGCATCAGCACCAAAATTCCAACAGGTCAGAGAAGGGAGCCACGGCCCCAGCTAATCCTGGCCACCCAAGTGAATATGAACAAGGAAACTTTCAGCCAAGATATTGTGGATTCCACCACTGCCACACAGATAACCAGATCTCTAATCTGGCACAGTGTAACCACAAGAAATAGAAATCTTTCCTTTTCTCTTCATTTGGGCCTTTGCATGGAGGGCCACATACCTTTGACAGGAGCCAGCTTTAATCCAGATAGAGATCTCACTCTGTTAAGAATAAGCATGGAGAAAAATAATGTGGCTATGATTTAGCAGTTTAAAAGGTCAGTCTGAGAAACGAACACATTGTCCTCAATGAGACAGAGTTATGGCAAGAAACAGGAGAAAGCTTAAGAACATCTCTATTAATATTCCATTTATCAGGAAAGACCAGCCAGTCATGAAAAGAGAGCACTTTAAGTCAAGAAAACTTTTTTAGCAGTTAAAAACAATGCCATATTTAAAAATGAGGCAAAGGCTGTCAATAGCAGGTTGAATATTGTTGATTATGAGTGAGAACAGAAAGATATGTTCAGACATGTAAGGATCCCAAGTCTGCCACTTGAAGAAAAGTAGCCAGTCATGTATACAGTTGACTCAAAAGTTAATATAACTCCAGAATGTGAAGGACATGCAATTAAAACAAAGTAATGAGCAATTAAACCAAATAGATTTATAGCTGTCTAATTTTTCATTGTTAATTTTAAAAACAATGCAAACGTCAAAAAAGTAATTATTGAAATATTAATATATTCTAAAAAATAATTTGGAGCAGTGGGGTGGTAAAAAAAGTTAGATTTTCCAGTACTGATGAAAACATTGTTAATTTTAAAAACAATGCAAACGTCAAAAAAGTAATTATTGAAATATTAATATATTTCTAAAAAATAATTTGGAGCAGTGGGGTGGTAAAAAAAGTTAGATTTTCCAGTACTGATAAAAGGGATTTAATAGATTTTGTTTTTTAAATTGTTAGAATATGGGTTCAATTACATATAAGATTGTACTAATCAGTTGAGGCTGCTGTAACGAATTACCATAGACTGGGCGGCTTAAGGGACAAACATTTATTTCTCACAGTTCTGGAGACTTAAAGTCCAAGATCAGGATGCCAGCATGGTTGGGTACTGTGAGAGCCGCCTTCCAGACTACAGATTGCCAACTTCTCTGTGTATCCCAACATGGTGGAAAGATAGCACGAGAGTTTTCTAGGGTCCCTTTTATAAGGGAACTAATCCCATTTATGAGCACTTTCACCCTCATGACCTAACTTCCTCCCAAAGGTCTCACCTCCTAATACCATCATATTAGGGGTTAGAACTTCAACATATGAATTTTGGAGACACAAAAAATTAGTTCACAACAGTTGTAAACTTAGAGGTGATTTATAAAAATGTAAAGATAATCTTCATGAAAAGGCTATATACCCTCCAAATCATTAAAGAGAAAAATAACAATGAAAAATGAATCAATAGAAATCCAACTAAGATGGAGGAATAACAGAGACCAAGTTTACCATCCTGCCTAAAATAACCAAAAAAATGGATAAAATATACCAAACAATGATCTTCAAGACACTTCATGTCCAGCAGTGAATGAGGGTGATTTCAGAGAGATGGGAAACACATGAAGTGAACTGTATGGCTGTCCCAGCTTACTGCCTTAAGAGAATTTCTAGGCCATGGTACAGGGAGGGTGAATCAAGGCAGGGCCTGGAAAACTCTTTTAGTTAAGGAGATGGAGCTTAGACCCCTGACAGATCGAGGTAACTAGAGTTTTCAGGACAGATTACAGGAAAAGAGAAACTATACATAGATAAGCTCTGGAGATATGCAGAGGGTCCCCCTTGGGTATTCAGCTGAATACCAATTAGCACATGTATGTGAGGAAACCCACCCAAGACCAAGGAAATAACTACCCAAAAGGATTAGAAGTAACAGTGCCCAGCACCAACACAGGGTCAGGAATAGTGTCTGTTCCTAGCATGAGGGCTAGAAAACTTCAATATTCATGGGGCATTGGACAGAGTACACAGAAGGGTACTCTATCTTGCCTCAGTTGTGGAGAATAATTAGTCCTAGAATAAATGCTGCTCTGGTCCTATCTAGCAAATTTTAAACACAAGACCTGAATGGATCAAACTGTTTCTATGTAACTTAACTGCATGCCAGAACAAGGGCCAAGATTATTTATAAGAACATAGAAATATCTAGCACCCAACAAGGAAAATTCAAATTGTCTGGCATCTAATAAAAGATTACAAGACATGCAAAGAGGAAGGAAAACGTGACTTAATAATGAAGAGAAAAAAACAATCATAGAAATATCTAGCACCCAACAAGGAAAATTCAAATTGTCTGGCATCTAATAAAAGATTATGAGACATGCAAAGAGGAAGGAAAACGTGACTTAATAATGAAGAGAAAAAAACAATCAAAACTGACCTAGAACTTATTTAGATGTTATACCCAGCAGACATATATTACAACTGTATTCCATATGTTCAAAATATTAAGTACAGACATGGATGATATAAAAAATAAGTAAATCCAACTCCTAGAGTTGAAAAACATAACGTGTGAGATGAAAAATACACTAAGCGAAATTAACAGCAGATTAAACATTGCAGAAGAAAAGATTAGCAAACTTAAAGACATAGCAATAGAAACTATCCAAAACTAAACACACAGAGAAAAATAATTTTTAAAAATGAACAGAACATCAGTGAGCTCTTGGACAACTTCAAGCAACATAATATTTGAGTGACTGGAGTTCCTGAAGGAGATGAGGGAAAGGCAGAAAATGTATTTGAAGAAATAATGGCCAATATTTCTCCAAATTAGATGAAAACTATAAACCCAAATATCCAGGAAACTCAATAAACTCCGAGCACAAGAAATAGGAAGAAAACTACATCAAGGCACATTATTAACAAATTGCTCAAAACCATGATTAATAATGAGAAAAATCTTAAAAACAAGCAAAAAACAAAATAAAACAAAAAATACAGTATGTAGAGGAACAACATTGATGGTAACAGCAGATTTCTTGTCAGAAACCATGCAAGTGAGAAGACAGTGGAATATCTTTAAAGTACTGAAGAACAAAAAAACTCTCAACTTAGAATCCTATACCTACTGAAAATCTCTTTCAAGAGTTAAGGTAAGGGCTGACCCCGTGGCTCACTTGGGAGAGTGCAGCACTGGGAGCTCAGCAGCGCTCCCGCCACGGGTTCAGATCCTATATAGGGATGGCGGGTGCGCTCACTGGCTGAGCACGGTGCAGGCGACACCAAGCCAAGGATTGCGATCCCCTTACCGGTCACAAAAAAGACAAAAAAAAAAAAGAGTTAAGGTAAAATAAATACTTTTTCAGATTTACAAGAGCTAAAAGAATCCATCGCCAGCAGAAGCACACTTCAAGAAATGTTAAAGTTCTTCATGTAGGAGGAAAATAGCCAATGGAAATATGGGTCTATGCAAAGGAGGAAGAACACCAAAAATGCTACGTACAAGAGTAAAGATGAAAGTTTTTCGGGTTATTATTTCAATTTCCTTAAAAGATAACGGACTGTATATATAAAAATAACATTGTGGTATGGGGTTTACAACATGTGTAAAATCAAAATGTACAACAACAGTAGCACAAAGACTGGGAGTTGGGAAGTGGAAGCATACTATCGTAACGTTCTTATGCTGTATATGAAGTGACACAATATCACTTGAAAATGTAGGTGGGCTGTGATAAGTTAAAGATATAAGCCCTGTAAAGCCTGAAATGATCTGTAAAATGATAAAACAAAGAGTTACAGCAACGTTTCTCATCCTCAGCACTATTAATATTTTGGGCTGACTATTTCAGAGTAGGAGAAAATATTTGCGAAAAATATTCGCAAAGAAAATATCTGGTAAAGGACTCGTATCCAGTATATATGAAGAACTCTGAAAATTCAGTAATATGATAATAAAAAGCCAAATTAAAAATGGCAAAAGATTTTAACAGCCACTTTACAAAAAAAAATATGAATAGCAAATAAGCTCGTGAAAAGATTATCAAATGCAAATGAAAGCCACAATGGGACACTGCCACACACCTGCTATAATGGCTAAAATTAAGAGCAAACACTATGCCAAGCACTGGCAAGAACGTGAGGAAACTGGAATTCTCATGCACTACTGATGAAATGTAAATGGTACAATTTTGGAAAACAGTTTGGCAGTTTCTTTAAAAGTTAAACATACACCTAAGGTATGATCCAGCCATTCTACTCCTAGGCATTTACCCAAGGGAAATAAAAGCATATGTCCGTCCCTACAAAGGCTTGCACACGAATGTTCATAGCAGTTTTATTTGTAAGAGTTAAAATTGTGAAACAAATGTCCATCAACCAGTGGATAGATACACAAACTGTGGTGTATGAACTATTGGTGCATGGTACAATATAGATGAATTTCAAAATAATAATGCTCAGTGAAGCAAGCCAAAGGAAAGTACATACCATATGATTCCATTTACAGAAAATTCCAGAAAGTGCAAGCTACTCTAGATCGATAGAAAATATGTCAGTGGTGACTGTGGTGGGTGTTGTGTGGGATGGAGGTATTACCAAAGGGCACAGAGATGCTTTTTTTTTTTTTTTTTTTTTATTAAGCATTTTTTTATTTTTTTTTATTTTTTTTTTTAAATGCCTTATCTTTTAACCAACTTTTTTTTTTGTGGCTAGCCAAAATGCCTTTTCTTTCTTTTTTTTTTTTTAATTATTTTATTTTATTTTTTTTTTATTTTGTCAATATACACTGTATATGATTATTATGGCCCATCACCGACACCTCCCTCCCTCCTCCCTCTCTCCCCTCCCCCCCAAGAATGTCCTTTCCGTTTGCTTGTTGTAACAACTTCATGGAAGTATAGTTGTTATATCTTCTTCCCCACCCCACCCCCCCCCGGTTTTTTTTTTTGTGTGTGTGTGTGTATGTGGGTGAATTAGTTTGTTTGTTTTTCTTTTTTTTTTTTTTATTTCCCACCAATGAGTGAGAACATGTGGAATTTCTTTTTCTCTGCCTGACTCGTTTCACTCAATATTATTCTCTCAAGGTCCATCCATGTTGTTGCAAATGGCAGTATCTCATTAGTTTTTATAGCTGAGTAGTATTCCATTGTGTAGATATACCACATTTTCCGTATCCACTCATCCGATGATGGACATTTGGGTTGATTCCAGCTCTTGGCTATTGTGAAGAGTGCTGCAATGAACATTGGGAAACAGGTATACCTTCGACTTGATGATTTCCATTCCTTTGGGTATATTCCCAGTAGTGGGATAGCTGGATCGTATGGTAGATCTATCTTCAGCTGTTTGAGGAACCTCCAAACCATTTTCCATAGGGGTTGCACCATTTTGCATTCCCACCAACAATGTAAGAGAGTTCCTTTTTCTCCGCAGCCACGCCAGCATTTATCTTTCGGTGTCTTTTGGATTTTGGCCATCCTAACTGGGGTGAGATGGTATCTCAGTGTGGTTTTGATTTGCATTTCCCGGATGCTGAGTGATGTTGAGCATTTTTTCATATGACTGTTGGCCATTTGTATATCTTCTTTAGAGAAATGCCTGCTTAGCTCTTTTGCCCATTTTTTGATTGGGTTGCTTGTTTTTTTCTTGTAAAGTTGTTTGAGTTCTTTATATATTCTGGATATTAGTCCTTTGTCAGATGTGTATTTTGCAAATATTTTCTCCCACTCTGTTGGCTGTCTTTTAGCTCTGTTAATTGTTTCTTTTGCTGTGCAGAAGCTTTTTAGTTTGATATAGTCCCATTTGTTTATTTTTCCTTTGGTTGCCCGTGCTTTTGGGGTCATATTCATGAAGTCTGTGCCCAGCCCTATTTGCTGAAGGGTTTCTCCTATGTTTTCTTTAATAAGTTTTATTGTTTCGGGGTGTATATTTAAATCCTTGATCCATTTTGAGTTGATTTTAGTACATGGTGAGAGGTATGGGTCTAGTTTCAATCTCCTGCAAATGGATATCCAGTTATCCCAGCACCCTTTGCTGAAGAGGGAGTCCCGACCCCAGTGAATAGGCTTGGTGCCTTTGTCGAAGATCAAATGGCAGTAAGTGCGTGGGTTGATTTCAGGGTGCTCTATTCTATTCCATTGATCAGAGTCTCTGTTATTATACCAATACCATGCTGTTTTGGTTATTATAGCTTTGTAGTATAGTTTAAAGTCAGGTAGAGTAATACCTCCAGCTTTATTTTTTTTGCTCAGCATTGCTTTGGCTATTCGCAGAGATGCTTTTGAGAGTGATGGAGATGTTCATTATTTTGATTGTGGTGACAGTTTCATGGATGTATGCATATATCTGAAATTACCATGATATATATTTATATACATAAATGTGCCATTTATTGCCTCCATAAAACTTTTAAAAATTAATTTATATGCCTAAAGTCAGAAAAAGAAAGCAAGGGAGCATAAAAAATGGAAAACATAAAGCCAAACAGAAGTAGGATTAAATATATAAGTTCTCAGAATGAACGTAAATGGACTAAGCTATTCCGATTTTTTAAGGGGAGTTTCAGATTGGGTCAAAAAAATCCATTGCCTGCTGTTCAAAAGATACACACATATTCAATAACAAATGTTAAAAACAGAGGGATGTGCAAAGATATAATTATGCAAATGCAAAGGAAGGAAAAGCAGGAGAGGTAATATAAATATACGTAGTAGGAGTCAAGGGCTTAGTAATACATAGCACAGGGGCCTGCTTTACATTAGCAGCCCAATCCACAACGAAGTGATCATTGTAAAAGATCTTTTTGTGTTGAATAAACAGCCTTGAAATATATAAAGCAAAAGTAGATGGGAATATGTCTAGTTCATTTTTGCTGCTACAACAGTCTGCCCGAGACTAGATAACTCATAATGAAGAGAAACTTATTTTTCACATGTCTGGAAGCTGGGAAGTCCAAGATCAAGTAGCCAGGATCTGGTGAGTGTCCTCTCTCTACATGGTCCCATGGCAAAAGAGAGGGTGAGAGAGAGAGAGAAGGGGTGAACTCACCCTTTTATAATGAGCCATTCCTTCAATAATGACATTGACCCATTCATGACAGCAGAGCCCTCACGGCCTAATCACCTCTTAAAATCTCACCTCTTAATATTGTTACAATAGTGATTAAATTTCAGTGTGAGTTTTGGAGGGGACGAATATTCAAACCATAGCAGGCATGAAGAAAAATGACAAGCCACAATTATAGGTGAGAGATGTTAACATGCCTTTCTGCCCTCACGATCAAGTGGACAAGAAATATATATATGTATTTGAAGGATTTGAAGAACGTAACAAAAAAATCCTGATTTAACAGACACATATATAGCCTGTGAGCAGAATGCACATTCCTTTCAAATGGCCATGGGTTAGAAAAAAACAGTCATCCTCCAAGACACAAAAACTTCCTTGCTTTGCCGCCCACCCCATACCCAAAGCTATTTCCCCTCCTACTGCCACTACCGAAGATGCCCACCAGGTGGCAACATTCCCCTTCTCTGTTTCCACTTTGCAGAAACAGTCCCAAGCAGGACTCCCTTTTTCTGCAGGAAGCTTCCAGCAGTGCTGTCACAATCCTTTGTCTCTTTTTGTCACCAGCAAAAGGATTAAGGGTGAGCAGTGAGCCTCCCTACTCATCCAAGACCTTAGAACCTATCTGATTACCATGTCTGAGCAGTTCTTAACACTTACGTAATGTCTAGTACTCTGTGCCCAACTTCCTGAGTCCCCATCTTTTGGGCAGACAGCACGACGGCCCCTGCTCACCCGGGTCTGTCCTCCAGGCCATAGGACCATGAAGAATCATGAACAGGAGCCCAAGGCTCTGGAGCCACACTGTTTGGGGTGAACCCTAGTTCTGGGTCTCATTTACCTTGGGTAAGCCACTTAACATTTCCAAGCTACAGTTTCCTTATCTGTAAAATGGGGAAATAATTAATATGGAGAAAAAAAATCATAATCTGGGGGGACTAAATTTTTTTTTACTTCAGATTATTTTAACTTTGAATTATGCCATGGGAGGCAGCATAAAATCTTCACTGCTTTAGAACTCTAAAGGTTGGCTTCTACTATTCTTAAAATTAATGCATGCACATACACACGAACACACACACACACACACACACCCATACACATAAACAGACACACAACCACACACATTCATATCCACATCTACAGACACACACACACAAAGTCACACTTTGGCACACCAGCACCATTCTAAAATACACTTAAAATTGATTACCTCAGTTTACACTGTTTTATCTGTTCAAAATATCCTGACTTCAGAGTGAACGACAGGATTTCCTCCTCTCCAGAGCGTGTCTTTGCCTTGTGCAGTCTCAGCATGCCACGAAGTCATTTCTGACCAACACTCTGAACTGTGGGGGATGCAGGGCTAGAGTATAATTGGAGGCTCATGTGCTATATATCTGAACACTGAAAAGTTTTATTTATTTATGTTAAAAGATATATTCTCAATTATATTTCAAGCAACACGGGTACATGATAATTTCTCTTTTAACAAGCTCCAATCCAAATGTTACCTTCTGCACTCAGTGCGCTCTTCCCAGGTCTCTGCTGCTGAAGGTGGCATTTTACTGGTATCTTTCTTATGACATTTCCTATGTTCTATGATGTATTGCTTTTCATGAACTATCTTCCATATCAGGCTGTGAGCTCTTGGAAAGCAGAAGCCTCCTGTTTCATCTTTGTCCCCGACACCGACTAGAGTACTTTGCTCAGAGCAGGGGCTGGACAGATAGTTTTGAATCAACCCATTCATTTTACATACCAGACAAACCTGTTAATCTCCAGTCTATCAAGGACCAGGAGTTTTCACAATATTTGACCAGCTACCAGCAGTGTGAAGAGGTGGCTACGAATTACCAGTAAACATTGAAAAGTTTTAAATCCAGTTAAACATTTTAGATATGTTCTATCCTCCTTCCTTTACAAATATATGTTTATAATGAGCTAAAAGGCCAGGTTCAAATTTAGAATTCTCAGACTCATTGGAGATCCACAGAGGAAAACAGCAGGGTGGAGAGAGCTGATCCCTGTTGCTAATCCCTAGCCTGAGGCCCGTTACCCTTTTCTTCCCAACACTGCGTCCATCCCATGCCACTGGTAACCTTGGATGCACTTGTGTGGACGCCCAGACCACATGTCCAGGCTCTGTCCATACCCACCATGCTAAGAGCTGACCTTTGGCCCTCTGTGAGTCCTTGGGAAAATGGACTCTAGAAAGAACCTGTGTGGACACTAGAAGTGGGCTAGATTTGGGCAGGAAATTTGGGGTCCTAGATAGCCAGAGCATGCTGTAGCACCAGGTGGACAGGTTCCCTTGGCCCCGCCAACTCCTCCCCCAGGGAAGTTGTGGCCAGAGAAAGTGTCAGATGGGGCCCTCTGAAGCACAGGACTCAGGACAGGGCTACTCTTGTTTGAGTCTAAGGCCAGCATTGCTGACCTGTAGAGCAGGAAGGAGTGGTTACCCTCTGCGGGGTTCCTGAGAAGGCTATGCAACATTGTCGTTCTCACTCACTGAAAAACAAAATCTGACCATAGGCTGGGGTGGGCAATGTTTTATTATGACAAGGGAAGACAAACACTTGACAAGCTCTGGTCTAAGATGGCTAGTTGATTTGCCAGGGTAACGAGAGCTGGAAGGAACAAAGCCTCCTCTGGCCTTCACTGGGATCTAAAAGTTGTAGAAGGTTCCTTATGGTGATGCTGAAATGCACGGAGTCCTGGAACCCCCTCCAGGTGTTCAAATCTTAATGGTGAGCCAATTCCGTGCTCACTCTCTCATTCTTGGCTACAGACGCAGGATAAATAAATACAGGCAGGAAGCAGCGCTGGCCTGTGGGTTAGGTCACTACCATCCTGGCTCTCCCCTTTGTAGGGCCAGAAAACTGACTTTATCAGATCACCCAGGGGTGATCTGGCTCAGGATTACATCTTATTTTCCACAGATTGTATTTTTGGGTGGCTACTTTCTGGTGACAGGTAGGGAGGTACCTTCATCTTATCTGTTAGCCATCTTCCAAACACTGCAGCTCCTTCTGGAAGAATGCCAACCTCCATGTGTGACAATTCTCATCACTGCCACTATAGGCAGTAGCATTTGCCAATCTGGCTTCTTGCTCTGTGTTGTCTATAAATATCACTCACGACTCACGAACCAGCTTGGGGTACAGATGGGATCACGCCTTTTATTTTGTTTCCATTGATTGTTCAGGCTCCACATGGCCATACTGGCAGAACAGCCAGCATTTTCTCCTTAAGGCCTCCCCCAGACACATGTACTATTGTTCTAGCCCCAGGGGGTGATTGGGTTCGAAGTCAGGCTCACCATTTGTAGCCTCTGTGGCCACCATTGCTTCCAAGAGGGGCTTCACCTCCATGATCACCCAGGTACTGTCCCAACATCATGGCGCTTTTCCCTCTTCCAGTCCCCAACTGTCCTGGGGGGAGACTGGACCTAGCGGCTGTTTTCCCATAGGGGAATGCGAGCTCCTTGGAGGTGTAGGTTGGTCTTACTCTTCCTCGCAGCCTCAGGGCCTAGCAAAGCACCTCATGCATGATAGGGGCTCGGACATTTATCAAACTCAGAGCAGGAGAATACTAGAGCTGGAAGAAGCCACTGAAAGCACATAGTTTGCTTCCCCTCCCCCATCCTGCAGATGAGGAAACTGAGGCACAGAGGTGAAGCAGCTTGCTTAGAGTCACATTGCTACTTAGCGATAGAGCCAGGGCCAGACCCCAGGGCTCCTGACTGCTGAAGGTTTTTAACCTGTCGGGATCAAGAAGGTGCTCTCAAGTAAAGACTCTGCCTGCCTTCTGGTATGCAGAGCCGCTAGATGCTGGCCTGTCCTGGGCATGCTGATGACGGGAGGTCAATAAGTGGCTGACAGGGGCTAAGGAGCCAGGTCGTTTGGGTTCATGTCCCGTCCCTACCATTTATCAGCGGGGTGGTTATTTAACACCCTCCCCCGTAGAGAAAATAATGATGCCCATCTCATGGGGCTGCCCCGATCAGTAAACGAGTTATATGTTTAGAGCTCCTAGAACAGGCCAGGATGCCTAGTAGGTGCTATATAAGTCCTGGCTGTTGTTGTTGTTGTTGTTATCACCAACTGAACCCCTAAATGAAGAACAGCAGCAACAACAATAAAAAAGAAAAGGATATTGAAATCCCATGATGAACGTTTGATATCATCTGGTTCGTGCTCAGACCCTTTACAACAATCGCTGTTGCGGAAATCTTGCTCTAAGTCTTAAATTCTCATTAGCCTCATAGAATATTCAATAGGCAGCCGTTTCTTTTGCAGGAAGTTGAAGAAAAGGCTTAAAAATAATGCGCGCGTCTCCGTCTCCAGTCAACCAGGTGGCCCAGGTTTGGAGAAGCGTCCGCGCCTTCCCGGGCTCGCGGCACTGCCCGCGGCCTCCAGGGGGCGCTCTCCCACACGCGAATCAACGCGGCCCTTTCGCGTCCTCGCTTCACATCCTTCAAGGACTGCCCACTCCCCACCGGGCACACCACTTGTTTAACACGACTCGCAAGGACACCTTTTGGATCTGGCCCTAACTGCGCCGCCAGCCTCACCCGCTGGGCTCGGGGACATTATCTGTGTTCCAGCCATCCTGTATTCCCATGCCCGTCTCGCCTGCTTTTCACCGGGTCCTGCAATGCAGGTTTGCTCTCCTGTGGCTCCCCATCCCAGTCGGTGGTCTCTCTGTCCTCCATCCCACATAACCGCGGTGCCCAGCCCGGTGCCCAGCGAACCTGTTTGGAGGAAGGAAGCCCTGAGAACAACGGGAGCTTGGAGTGGCTGCCTGTCCCAGTGCAGAGGGCGCGGCAGCCCTGGACAGTTTTCTCGGGGCTGGTTATTCACACGTACGAGGGGAGGGTCCGGGCTGTGGTGCTCTGGAAGCTCGATGGAACTAAGCACAAGTGCACCGTCGTTGTTTGCAAAATCAATCTTCTTTTCAATAGTAAGAGAAGAAAAGACACTTCCTATCCATCCCCTGATTTTCCCCCCCCACCATCAAATAATGTTTCTCAAGCCCTGGGGAGGGGTAGAAAGCAACACACAGCAGAATAATATTTTAAAACTATCTTCTTCCCAGTTTGGTGATTGCTGTCCGGGAACTGATTAGGCTAGAACGATTTGGCTTTCCTAGACTGAAGTTTTCAGAAGCCGTATGGGGGTTTTCAAAGGAACAAGATAATATTTTAATCTAGATCATTCTATGCTACTCCCCCCACATAATAAAGCCACTAGAAATGTGACTACATTTTTCACAGCACTGGCAGCAGGGAAGTTGGGCCCAGAGATCCCACTGCCTGAGGCCTGGCGCGGAAGGCAGGTTGGAGGCCCCGGCCCGTACTCTGGTCCCTCAACTCCTTTTTTACTTCTGTGTAATGTGGAACTTTCTGAAGAACTTCCATGTACCCTGTCCTGTTAGATTTTCTTATCAGCCTTTCAGTCCTGGCTTTGCAGTCAGCAGACCTGCATTCGTATACCAGCATCTCTGCTTGCTGACAAAGTCAATCATTTTCTTGAGGACTTGCTCCATGTTAGCACCAGCCTCCAGAAGCATTGTGTGGGCCTCCTGAGATCAGGCAGGTGCAGCCCTCACACAATACCTGGCACCAACAAGTGCTTCACGCAGGTTAGTAGTTATTATTATTATTATTTACCCCATTTTTAACATAATGAAACCAAGACCTGAGTTAAGGAATTTGCCTGAGAACCACTATCTCGACAGGGCCGAAGTTGGAAATCCATGGAACTCTGGGCTCCAGTCCAGTGCTCTCTCCTAGTGAGAGATGTCCTAGTGAGAGAGGACTCCTGAAATGTCCTGTCATGGTGACAACTATGTGGTTCCTCCTTCATCCAAAGGGAGGAAGGTGTAATGAATACTTTCAAGAGATTCCCGATGCTTACATAAAAGGAAGCTCCAGGATGTCATTACTCAGCGTTTTTGTCTTATCGATGCCTTTGAAGTTTATTTTGGTGGAAGAACATGGTGGTTCCCTAGGTCTGGTCCATGTGGCCAGCCCACTGGTCCCTTGGCTTACCTTCGCCTTTGCCGGCCCCTGTGCCTCCCTCCAGACTCTCCTCCAGCTGGCAGATGGTGGCTCTCGGCAAGAAAGCCCACCGTGCACATCGGTTCTGAGCAGAGTTAGTGCTGAGCTAAATGGGAGCTCTCCAATCTCTCCAAATTGCCCTCTTCGTACAAAAGCCTCTGTCCGTCTGTGCTCTCCTCACTGCTTTGCTCCTGAGTAATGCAGAGATTCCTGGGAAGGGTGACCCCAGCGAACACAAAGTCATGGACATTGTTTTTGGAAGGACTGTGCAAATTTTGACAACCGAGGGGAGAAGGGTAGCAAGGAGGGGGAAGTGGAGGCCTCAAGACAAACTTCTCCTCCCTCAAATTATGGGGAAGGCCGAATGAATCATTAAAGACATGAATCAGATTTGCTCCTGTGGCTTTAAAAATAAACACCACCGGGCCAGCATGACCTGGCAACCTCTTCTTATCCGCAGAGGCCTGTGGTCTCCATTGAAAAAAGAAAAGACAGCACATTCCAGCCCAAAAGATTGTGTCATCCTGGAAGGGTGAGACCATCATCCTTGTTCTGCCATAGTGAGAAAGAAACCCATGACCTGGGCTCCTGTTTCCATATCATCGTGGGCCTGGCTGGGTCACTGTGGCACATGGAGGAGAGCAGGGCATTGGAAATGGGCAGAAGAAGCACAGGCCCCAAGTTACTGGACAAAGGTAGGTGGCATGGGAGCATTCTCTCACCACCTGCCTTCTCCAACCTCCCAGCCATCGCTGGAGCCCCAAGATATGGAGGAGGCTGAGGCGTGGGAAGCGGAAGAGAAGAGCTGCCCCAACACTCGATGGAAGGGTTCCAGGAAGGACACGTTCTCAAACGTCTCCCCACTGCCTTTCTCCGAGTTCAAAATTCTGTCTCTCATTTATCCTTTATTCCATGTATCTAGTTCTCAAAGGAATCTCTGATTTTGAAGAGCCTCTTTGAGGGAGCAAACTCACCTTTAAGTGATAATATTAAAGTATGACTATCAGCAAGCTGGAAGAGCTGACTTTATAGGGGCGGGGACTGGGGGACTGAGGCCATCCAACTCAGAGAGGGGACAGCCGTGCCACCTGGTGGTTAACCTGCCAGGCCGGGGACAGAAAATCTGTTTTCCTCACTGTCACGAGTTGAATTGTGTCTGTCTCCCCCAACCACCAAAAGGTATGTTCAAGTCCTAACCCCCGCTACCTCAGAATATGACCTTATTTGCAAATAGGGTCATCACAGATGTCGTTGGTTAAAATGAAGTCATTCATACTGGAGTAGGACGGGCATTTAATCCAGCATGACTGGTGTCCTTACGAAAAGAAGATGTGATGGTATGGGGGGAGAATGCCACGTGATGACACAAAGACACCCAGGCACAGAGGGAAGACAGCTATGTGGAGGTGGACACAGAGATTGGAGTTAGGCTGCCGTAACCCAAGTAACTCCTGGGGCTACCACCGGAAGCTGGAAGAGGCAAAGAAGGATCCTCCCCTAGAGCCTTAGGAGGGAGCACGCACTGCTTGCACCTTGATTTTGGACTTCTAGCTTCTAGAACTGTGAGAAAATGAATTTCTGTTGTTTAAAACTGCCCAGTTTGTGGTACTTTGTTACAGCAGCCATAGGAAACTAATACACACACCTACCTTAGCATCTAACTCACCAAGTGACTTGAAAAAATGTTGGCCCTTATCTGGGCTCTGCAAAATAGGGTGGTAGAAATAGATAAAGTAGGGTCCCTCCAGCTCTAACAACAGTTTAAATATTGTTCTGAGGTTAAGAAGGAAGATTGTTCATTCTACTAATAATCTTTGGGTATATTCTGTGCTAGATTCGGGGTGGTGAGCAGGACTCTACTTTCAGGGAGGGTATGTTCTTGTCTCTCCAAGGGAAGATGAGCTGTTAGAAAGAACTGGACACAGGCAAAAGCCAGGAGGAGCCTGGGCCCCTTGAGGTCCCCTAGGGCAGGTCCTGAGGAGCTGGGAGGCCATCAATAGGCCAAGGGCTAGACTTCTGTCCAGGAAACACAAGGGGGGGAATTTAAAGATTTCCCAAGAAGTCAAAAAAGGAAAATTAGCTACATTGTAAATTATGATGGTTGAACTTTAGAGAGGTAAACTTGCATTTGTTTTCTGCTTAGTGATCATTTTCTGGCCTGTGAATAATTTTCTTCATTTTCCTAGATGTTTGATACAGGTCATAGTTCTTTGGAATACTACCACACATTAAGAAATATACATCTATTGAAAAATAGGATGCTGTTTGTTTTGGGGAGTAGGTGTGGGGGAGGTGGAAGTGGAATTGTCATTATTTCTAAGCCTTACCACTGAGCCAGAGCAGCCAGAAAATCTACCACAGCACACAGAGATAGCCACAAGACTCCTCTTGCTATGAGAAATAATTTGTTTTTTAATATTAATTTTTTTATTAGTGCCCATAATTCCAAACATTAAATTGAACTAAAGTACTTATTACAAAATACTACTTGCTGTCCTACCTCTCCCCACTCCACCTGTGTCCCTCCCTCCCCAGAGGCTATCACTTTCGACTGCTGTTTTCCTGGGTTTACACATCTCCATGTTTCTTAATAACATGTATATGCTGCTATCTTTTACTTTACCAATTTGAGATGCTATCTACTGACTTCCTATGGTGGTAGATGAAGATCTAGTTTTTTGACACCACCTTCCCCATTCCTCTGCTTCCTGTCCCCCCCCCTCCTCCCCACATAATTATATTACAGCTCTTGGTCAGGTTAATGCTTTCTGTTTACAATGCTATGCCCAGACAAATATTATTCATAGCTGAGCATTGGAGTGTACTACAATTATGTTTCCTTTCTTAACTTTTGTTTTATCTGTAGTTAATAGTTGCCTTCTTTTTTATTGACTTAATTTTTTGCACTTATTGCTAATTTATACCACAACTTCCAAAAGTCTCTCAGAATACTTTTCTATAAGGCCAACAACATCAAGCAATCTAATTGTTTCTCTCTCTCTCTCTCTCTCTCTCTCTCTCTTTTTCCTGTTGGAAACATCCCTCATGATGACCTGCTTTCTCCTGTTTGGGCTGGTTGCTCTCTGGGCCTGCTGGGACTGATTTCTCTTTGCTGTCATCCTTGGAATTATTTTTGCCTCTCTCTTTGGGTTGGATTCTCTGTTTCTCTGATGTTTTCCTCTTTTTGGTTTAATAGTTTGTTTTAATGGAATACATGCTCTGGTGTGTTATTAGTTACATAATGGTCCAACAATCATAAGGTTAAAATGATGGTCTAACCTTGTGGAGGGCACAATGATGGCCATCTTCATCACGGCTGTCCTTGGAGTAACACTGCTTCAGTCTGGACCAGTTACCCTATAAATTTTGTCTACAGATGTCCCTCTGGGATATTTGCTCCCTATATTCCTGATGATTCCTTTTGCTTCTTTCCTGGGTTGAAACTCATTTTCTTTATTTCATGTCCTTTTTTTTTTTTTTTTTCTTTACTTCCAATAGCTTCCAATGTCATACTGAGAAAAATACATGGGAGAAAGATACATGAGACCTTGCGTGTGCAAAGATGTCTTTATTATGTCCTTATACTTCCTTAACTGTTGGCTGACTATGGAATTCTAAGTTGGGAAAAATTAATTTTTCTAGATTGGACAAATTTTAAATAACTTTTAACAATTTGGGAAGCATTACTCTACTGCCTTCTTGTTTTTAGTGTCGCTATTGAGAGGCCCATAGACATTCAGATCCCTTCTTTTTATGTGACATAGTCTTTCTCTCTGGAAACTTGTAGGATCTTCTCTTTGTCCTGAGCATTTTGAAATTCACAATTATGTGCCTTCACATGGGTTTACTTTTAATGCATTTACTGGGTTCTCACTGGGCCCTTTGAATTTGGAAAGTCATGTCCTTCAGTTCTGGGAAATTTTCTTAAACTACTCTAGGTGATTTATTCCCCTCAGTCTTCTCTGTCCTCTTTTGAAATTCCTCTTGATCAGATTTTGGAGTACAGGAGTATACGCACCCTCTAATATTCTTATATTGTCTCTACTGCTTTCCATTTCTTTGTCTTTTTGCTCCATTTTATGGAAAATTTTTTCCAATTTAGTTTCCAGTTGTTCTATTGAGTTTCTCATGTCTGCCATCATATTTTAAAGAACTTTTAGTGTTGTTATTGTCTATCAAATATCTTATTTCTTTTTTATATAACACTGCTCTTGCTTCATTGGTGCACTCCATTTTCTCCAGGAATGCTAGTAATAGCTTTTTCTAAAAAAAATTTTCCCTCTTTCTGCATTGACTCTGTTTCCTCTGGGTTGCTTTTTACTTTTTATTTGTTTGGGTATCTTTATTCCACATCAGAAAACTTTATTAATGTCTGACAAGCCTCGGCTGTCCTGACCAAGACTGGGGTCTAAAAAGCTGACTAGAAGTTCTGAGTATGTGAAAGCCTTGACAATTAGAGCTCCACTGTGGGGGTAATCTGCAGGGCCATAAGCTGGGAACCTCCAGCTCAGGGTTTTTCCTCTTAGGCTCGTCAGATTCCCCAAGGCAGACTCTTCTCCTCTCCTGACTGGAGAAAAAGGTTCTGGATGTTGACATTTGGGGAAAGAAATGATGGAAGTGGTCTGGGGGTCTTGGCATTCATCTTTATATGCCCACTTGATATCCCTGTTTTTGGTGATTCCTCTTCCCTTTCTGTTAAGAGGCATAACAAAGTGCTCAAGCCTTTGTTTTCCTTCTTTACAGAAAAACCTCCAGTCTTCTGCCAGGGTGAGAAAAGGGCAGCCACCAGGAGTGTGAAATAAAGAAGGGGAATCAGAAATCTAATCACTTCTCAACAGATCTCATCCCCTGTTTTTTATTAGAGTCTCCCTTTTCCCCTGTTCTGGAGGTGCCCAGTGCTGCCCATTTCCCAGTGCTTCAAGAATTCCATGGAATAAATCAAGTTCAGTCTTTACTTTCTTTATAGATGACTTAAGATTCATCTCTACCAGGACTGCTAATTCAGTTACCATGCACCCTTCTGCTTTCCAGCTGCAAATATTTTGTAGCTGTTGTCTCCTCTTGTTTTCCATGTCCTTGTGAGTTTCTGTTTCATTTTAAAATTTCTTTACCAGAGAGAGACAATAGGCATATATTATATTCAGTCAGGCATCTTAACCTGGAGTGCCTCAAGGCTAATTTTTCCAAAGCCAATGATAACCAACATTTATTGAATATTTAATATGATCCAAGTAGTCATTTAACTACTTTACATATATCAATTCATTCAATCCTTATGCCAATCTTAGGAGATAAGTACAATTGTTATCAAATGGAGAAACCAAGGTATAGAGAGGTTATGTAACTTGTCTAAGGCCTCCCAACTAGTAAGTGCTGGAGCTGGGATTCAAGCCCAGGAATTGGACTCACACCTGCATACTGTCTTGCCTAAGGCATGTTGCCCTTCTTCTCTCTTATCTTCTAAGACTGGTCACCAAAAGACAAGGAGGGATCTGGTTAGGATTCCCTTCAACAGCTCTCTTCTAGTTAAATGATATCTTTGTTTACCCTGCCTGCTATGAGGCACTGTGCACAATTCTCATTTAATCCTCACATCAATCTTATGTTGTAGGAATTTATGAGCATATTATACAGATGAGAACACTGGGGCCCAGAGATGTTGAGTAACTTGCTGGAGCCTCTTGCAGTAACTAGAAGAGGCAAGATTGCAATCTGAGTCCACGTGGCTTCAAAGTCAAGGAGGACTCTGGTATGAACTCAGAATTTTGGAAGGTGTCTGTCAAAAAGAGGAAACCAGAGCATATACCTTCACTCCATTTCCCCATGTCCAAATATTGAGCAAAATAAATATTTATGGCTTATCATTTCAATTTTTTCTTCAGGGATTCCAATTACGTGTGTGTGTGTTGCATCTCTTTTGTCTGCATCCCATATCTCCAATTTTCTCTCTAATCCTTTTAATTTTTTAATACTTTTGTTTAATATTACCTGATTTCCTGATCTCAATCTTGTATGTCTCTCATTTATTTTTCACAGTGTTATTTTGTTTATTTATTTATTATTTATTTATTTGCCTTCATCTCAGTCATGGTTTCATTTATTTCTTTCACTTCTTTCTTGAGCTCTGCCAGTTCACTTTTCATCTGCTCCTGCTGTGTTATCTCTTCCCTAAGCTCTTGCATCTCTTCTTTGTTCTCTTGTTTTATGGAGATAGTTGCCTTATTGCATATTTTTAAGATTCTTGGTAAAATATTCGTGGTCAAAATTTTTATCTGCTTCATAACAACATTTGCAGGCCCTCTGTCACTTGTTTTACACATATCCTTCACCTTCTTTTGTTCTAGCATTTTGTATAGATTCTAAGCTGCTTTGTTTTAAATTACTCATACTGGAGAAGATGAATTTTTCCTGGACAAGCTATTTGAAAGCAATTTACATGTTAGTGGCCAGTGCCATGTCCCAGACTAACTGGAATTTGTGTGTGTTTGCTTGTTTAACTCTTATTGCTTCCCAGCTAATGAAAAAGGGTGAATTCGTTTTAATGCAAAAGCTCTTTTTCTCCCCCTACTGCCAAAGAGATAGACCATTTTCTGAAATTATGGTTTACCAGTATGGTTTCTTGTTCCATCTTCCTTGCATTTTAAAACCAGACTCGATTCAGAGACACTTCTCCTGATAGCTAGACTACTTTTTAAACATGGTTAAAAAAAGAGATTTTGGTTTTGCCTGTCAAGGGTGCCCCTCATCTTTAAGAAGGATGCTTTTGCTGCCTTTATTTGAGATATGTAACCATGGCACCTTCTCTCTGCAACATCTTTCCTCTACACAAACTCCTTCCCTGAGTTCCGTTTAAGCCAGTCCTTGCACTTGTCATATGGACTGGTGTTTTAGCTGTCTTTTAGTTTCTCTTGAAATGGAGTTTGCATTTTTTGTTTCTTATTCTCCTTGTTGGCTTTGGATGAATTCCAGGAAGAGAGGGGGAAAGGTAACTTCCAGAAACCATCTTCAAACCAGACATCCACTCTAATTGCTTTTTCAGGCCTGTTGCACAACTTCATATTTACTGAACTCTGGTTAGGTCTGCCATTTATATCTCATGTCTTGCTCATTCTGTTTGCTTGGATTTTTTTCCTTTTCCTTTTTACCGTTAGTTTTTCTGATTTTTTCTTTCAAGAAGTGTGCATAGGAGGTAAACTGTTTTTTAGTTCGGGCCCACTGAGAATTAGACTTCAAGATGGAATTAAATGTATTTGCATGAGGAAAAATATGGAAAGAGCTGGGTAGCTAGGTAAGGCCTAGAGAGCTTTTAGGCCATGATGAAGGCTTGACCCTGAGTGATGGAGAGAGGGAGAGAAGGTTCTAGACTTCCATTTAGTGAGAGGGAAGGTTTGGCAAGGACATTGGAGAGTCCCCTGTCTCTTCCAGGAATGAGTCTGCCTTAGTATCTCTGCTACATTCCGTCATTGGCTTGGAGCAGTGATGACACAAATATGTCAATGGATTCCAGGCACAAAAGTGGGGCCCATGGTCAATTACAGTCCCCATAATTAAAGATCTACAAGGTGCATTCTCATGGCAGTCACCCTTTCTTTGCTTTGCATTTCTGTAAATATTTTACTTCAGCCTGATATTTGATTGATAGTTTAGCAAGATATAGAATTCTAGATTTAAAATAATTTTTCCTCAGAATTTTGAAGGAATTAGATCCATAGTCTTCTAAAGTACAGTTGCTTACAAGTCTAATGTCAATCTGACTTCTAATTTTTAAAGAATTTCTCTCTCTCTCTCTCTCTCTCTCTCTCTCATTTCTGCTTTTAGATGTACCTTATCTTCATTGTGTAGAAATTTGTTAAAGATGTGTGTGACTGTCAGCACCATCTGTTACACTTCTTAATTTGAAAACTATATTTCTTTTAAGCCCTGGAAAAGTTTCTTGTATTATTTGTTTGATTTACTTTCTTTATTGTCTTGCTCTGGAACTTTTATTAGTCAGGTAAATGACTTTCTGTATTGATCCTTTAGGCCTTTTTTCTTTTCTCTCAGATTTCCATCTCTTTGCCTTATGCTCAGGGAAATTTCTGTGACTTTATCTTTCAACTGTTTTATTAATTTTTCTAATTAATTTTCTGATTGCTCTTTTTAAATAACATCCCTCTCTTGCTTTTACCCATATCCACACAACATCACAAAAACTCTGAGGATATTAATTAGAGGGTTTTTGTTTTTGTTTTTGTTTTTTAAATGTTTTCTTTTCCTCTCGGAGTTACCTGCTTCTTTGGGAGTGATTTGTTCTGTTTGTCATTTCATGCTCAGGTGTTTGTATTCTATCTGATGATTGTCAGATCCTACTTAATAACGGGGAATGGTGTTGATTTTTCTCCAGTGCTGCCATGGATTTCCTTGCTTATATAGGGTGTGTCTATTTTTCTCCCTAGGTCTCTCCTAGGAATGGCTATGTTGACTGGAATCGTTGACGGGGCTCAGCTGCAGGCCCAGTGCTCTTTATAATTAGCATGTAGGTAGACAGCCTTTAAGCTGGGTTCCCCAAATGTGTAAATGGAGGGCCTTACTCTCATGGGCTTTACCAACTCTGGCAGTCCTGTTTGGCCCCCATAAGTAAGTATTTTTTAGAAATGAGTTCTATAGGGCCGGCCCGGTGGCACACTGCTACAGTGCGCCGCTTGGGAGCACGGCGGCGCTCCCGCCGAGCATTCGGATCCCACATACAGACCGGAGACCGGTTCCCGCTCACTGGCTGAGTGAGGTGCGGCCGCAACACCAAGGGTTGCGATCCCGTTGCTGGTCCCGGTCCGGTACGGGCGCGACACTGAGGGTTGCGATCCGTTGCCGGACACGAAAAAAGACAAAAAGGAAAAAAAAAAAGAAATGAGTTCTATAGTTTTTGGTCAGAAGGAAAATGCTGGGCTTTCTACAGCCTATTTTTTGGCAATAGGGCTGAAAAGGGGAAGTGGGACGGACTTACTTTGGATTAGCCCCTTCATTTGGGACCCTCCTTCTCATCCCTGCAGTGCTTCACACCCACCAACTGTGGCCTGGCCCTGAAGACTCTATGGGGTTTCCTGCAGCCGTTGGCTTTCTCCTTTGCTGCTATTTCCTCCTGCATTTTCTGGGGTGCTTTGTTTTACCCTGTTTATCAAATACACACTCTCTTTTCATCTATAAGAAATGTGTTGAAACGTCTCACTTACTAATGGTCTCTTTCCTACTTCTTCTGTAATATGAGTTTATTCCTTTGTGATCATTCAACTGGCATCTCAGAAAGGAAAAAATTGTGTGCTCAGCCTCCAATGTGATTTTTAAAATCCCCACGCTACTGTACCTGTTCCACAGGAAGGACAGAATTGGAACGCTACCTAATGCGCCTTGTGAATGCTCGCGCACTCCAAGGACACTGTAGCTTCCACTGTGAAAGCAGTTTTCTCTCTCCTCCTGGCACCATCAAGCCTGGCAGGGTATTAGGAGACCTCTTGCTCTCATTGCTGGTATTATTCTGGTGTCCCTCCTAAGAATAACGTCTCATATTATCATTATCATATTACTCACCACCCTCTTGTGGCAGTCATCTACATCACCCAGTCATTCTCCTCTGCTCCTTGAAGAGTTTAGCTCCTGGCTCACGGTCACTCTCCTACACTACCACTTTCATAATTCATGATGTTTTAATAGCCACACGGATGGTATTTCCGATATCCAACATCCCAGTTCCTTCACTTGTCTCTTTCAGTGACCATCTTCTCCATCGTCCCTCAGTTACTCATTTCAGTGGTTATAGCCTTGACCTTGTTATCACCGATAATGTCAGTTTCAAGCACCTGCTCTTTTACCACCACCATGTAAATATCCAGTTTACTGCTAGTCCTCAAATACCAATAATTCTTGTCAGATCTTCCACTCCATCAGTCCTACTATTTTTCCACTTCTCATATTCTTATTTTGTGTCTTACCCAGCTTAAATTCCACGCTCCAGTCCTATAATCTCTTCCTTACCCCTCCCTCTACACCCTACTCACCTGCAAAAATCCCACACCTAGTTAAATCCAGCTCTCTCTGACTTTGTACCTAAACCCACGCAAATGATTCAGGCTGCATAGAAGCATAAAAACATTCTGACTGATTGCACTTTATGATTTCAATTCTACATTTGTCAAAGTTTGTTCTACCTGTAGATACATCTTGATGAACATTCCCCGTGCCCTCGAAATGAACGTGTGTTCTGCCATTGCCAGGTGGACTGTTCTATCAGCGTCAGTAGGTCAGGTTGGTTCTTCATGCTGTTCGTGTCTTCTATACTGTTACTGATTTTCTGTTCACTTTTTCTATCAATTAATGAGTGCAGAGTTTTGAAGTCTTCAATGATAACGATGAACATTCCCCATGCCCTCGAAATGAACGTGTGTTCTGCCATTGCCAGGTGGACTGTTCTATCAGCGTCAGTAGGTCAGGTTGGTTCTTCATGCTGTTCGTGTCTTCTATACTGTTACTGATTTTCTGTTCACTTTTTCTATCAATTAATGAGTGCAGAGTTTTGAAGTCTTCAATGATAACTGGATTTGTCTGTTTCTCCTTCCAGTGCTATCAGCTTTTGCTTCACTTACTTTAAAATTCCGTTGTTAGGTGCATACACATTTAGGATGATTATGTCTTTGTTGTGAATTGATCAGTATGTAATGTCTCTCTTTATCATTCCCAGTAATATTCTTTTCTTTGAAATCTTTGATATTAATGTAACCACTCCAACTCTCTTTTGATTAGTATTTGCATAGTATATCTTTTTCCATCCTTTTACTTGTATCTCATCAATAAGTTCATATTAAAACTGGGTTTCTTGTAGACAACATATGGTTGAGCCTTTTAAAATATTTGACAATTTCTGCCTCTTAATAGGGGTGTTTAGACTATTTACATCTAATTCGTGGTCCAGTTGGGTTAACTCTACCATCTTGCTAGTTGTTTTCTATTTCTTCCATCTGTTCTTTGTTCCTTTTTCCCCTCTTTTTCTGTCTGCTTTGGGACTGAGTATTTTTTATAATTTAATTGTACCTCCATTATTGGCTTATTCGTTATGCCTCTTTTTAAAAAAATGTAACGGCTGCCCTCGAGTTTACAATGTATATCTTTAACTTAATACATTTGACCTCTAATAATATACCACTTTATGAATGGTATAAGGACCTTACAGCTATATACTTCCAATTTCTTCCTCCGTTACTTTGGGCTATTTTTGTCTTACATTTTACTTTTACATATTTTGTAAACCACACGATACGTTTTTCATCATTTTTGCTTTAGAGCAGAGGTCAGCAAACCACGACCCTCAGGTCAGCCAAACATTTTCATAAATAAACTTTTACTGGAACACAGCCATGCCCATCTGTTTACGTATTGTCTTTGGCTGCTTTCATGCTACAACAGCAGATTGAAAGTTGCAACGGGGATCATATGTTCTGCACACCTAAAATATTTAACAACATATTTGTGATCCTTGTTTTAGAACATTTTCTTTTAGAGCAATTAAACAGAATTAATTTGCCTTCATTTTTAGCATTTCTGGAGCTCTTTATTTCTTTTTGTAGATCCAAGTTCCTGTCTGGTATTATATTCCTCCTGCCTGGAGAACTTCCTCTATCATTTCTTGTAGCTTAGGTCTGTTGGCAATGAATTCTCTCAGTTGTTTTTCTGAAAAAGATTTTATTTTGCCTTCATTTTCGAAAGATATTTTCACTGGATGCAGAATTCTGGATCAACAGCTTTTTTCTCTCAGTATTTTAAAGGTGTGCTCTACTGTCTTCTGCTTGCATAGTTTCTGGTAAGGTTCTACTGTAATTCTTATTTTTCTTCGTTTGTGTATCATGTGCCTTTCTCCTCCCTTCCTCCCCACTGGCCGCCTTCAGGATTCTCTCTTCAACATTGGTTTTCAGCAGTTTTACTATGATGTGTCTAGGTGTTTTTTGTTTGGGTTTGCTATTTTGGGGTGTTTATCTTTCTTGGTTCTCTGAGGTTTTTGCGGGGATGCATTTCATTATCTTTATGGAATTTTTGGCCACTATCTCTTAAAATGTTTCTCCTGCCCTGTTCTCTCACTCTTCTTCTCTTGTCTAAAAGAGGGGTCCAGGGACCTGTCCCATGCAGCCACTTTTTACATGCCTGCACCACAGAGGGATGCTTTCTCTAATCTCCTGCCCAACCTTTACTGGTTCTCAGAAGCATCAGTGAAAGCTTGTGGGGAGAAGCTTGTGAACACAAACTGCCCTGGGTCTGGAGCTCCCAGCTATTCTGGACTGACACACTAGCCCATGCTTGACCTTTGGAAGTTGGTTAAAATTTTAGCTTATTTCTTCTTCCCAGTCATACCTGCTGGCACCCCTTCCACCCCTGCTTTGCCACAGATGATATAGTTAGTGGTTCCCATCCCTCCTTGGAAGGCCTTATCTCTCATTGCAATTTAGGTAATTTGGTACATAAGTTCTCTGATGGTTTCAAGAAAAATTGTGATTTGTAGCAGCTTAGGGTAGAGTGACATTTTTTTTTCCAGTTTTCTACATCTTAAGCAGAAATGGAGTCTCTTCCACTGATTTCGTTTTAAATTCATGACCTGTTACTGCTGCTGCATAATCTTAACTATGTCTCCCTGGTGTAATCATTCTCCTACTCTCCTAGTTGACTTCAAACTTTTCCTTCTCTCCTCCTGCAAGCTCACTCTTAGCTGATGAATTTGCTTTAAATTTTGCTGATAAAATCAAAAGAACTCTTCCACCAGTTCCCATTATGACATCTCCCCAACTACCCGTGTCTACACGCTGCCTTCCCTCCTATTCTTGGGATGATTGAGTGGCCCATAGTCCTAGGACAACACACCCTTAATTGTCCACCAGATCCTGTCCTCTCCCATCTACTCAGGGACATCACTCAGTATTTCTTTTATCTCTCTTTTCACCAACTTTCCCCTCATCGCTGAATCATTCCCATCAGCAAACAAGCAGTTTTAAAATTTCTTTAATTAAAAAAACACAATATATTGCTTTCATATTTCCCTTTAGCTATTGTCCCCTTTACTTCTCCCATTCACAGGAAAATTTCTCAGAAAAGTGGCCTGTACTAACCCTTCTCCCACTTTCTCTTCAACTCAATTCAGTTGGGCTAAACTCAACCCTCCAATTTACAAACACTGCTCTTGGGGAGATTACCAGTGACCTCATAGTTGCTAAATCTAGGCTCAATTCTCAGTTCTCACTTTACTTGACCATACATCTCAGTTTTTCCAGAACACCCCTAGTTTACACCTGTTGTCCTGCCACAGTTATTGAGTTCCCCCTTTTGATCTCAAAAGTGCCACATGCTGTATGAATTTATGTTACCCACTTGCTCTCTCTTCCTTAACACACTTTCTTCATTTGAGCTGTGGACACCACTCTCCTGGTTTTTTTCCTCCCTTACTGGCTGCAAGACTTTATACAATCTGGCACCCTCATTACCTGTCTGATCTCATCTGCCACTGCATTTCATTGATTAAGATATTAGTCAGCTATTGCCACCATAATGCTGTGTAACAAATACTCTTAAATTTTCAGTGACTTACAATCACAATAACTTATTTCCACACTTTGAGGTCTATAGATTGGCTGTGGTTTGGGTTGGGTAGGCTGGGCCAGGCTGGGCTCCAGGCTTCTGGTTGGGCTCAGGACTGCTCTGTGTGTCCCAGGCAAACGGGGACCTGCTCACTCTGCTCTAGGTACCCTAGCCTCCCTGTGCTTCCTCAGCATGTCAGGAGCACTCCCTCCTTAGGGCCTTTCCATTGCTATGCCCTCTGACTTGAGCACTTTCCCCTCAGATACCTGCATGGCTCACTTCCTCTCCTCCTCCTCTAACTAGGTGAGGAAGGATTAGTTCAGAAATTAATTTACCTGTGTACAGGTTGGCTAATCCTGATGTTTGGCTAAATATCTACTTATTTTCCAGAAATAATTAGCTACTTAATGGATTATGCCTGTGTTCACAGTTCTGCCCTCAACTTTATAACCTCTTTAAGGGTGATTGTATACAAAAACAATGTTTTTAAGCCACCAAATTAGATTTTGATGAAAATTAATGCAAGCATAGTGTATTATTCTGCCAAATCCAGGGTAGATATTTTCAACTGGTGCACAACCCTTAATTAAGATACATCTCTCTGAGTAGAATGAGGTAAGAACATAGGTCCCAACTGAGGACCTATGGCAATTTACTAATCTGCCATTGCTGCTACTAGATTATTAGCCACAAAAAGCAACCTTTGCTCCTTTTTAAACTTTTCCAGGTATACTGTATAATAGAGGCCTATGTTTGTGTATTTTACTTTCTCATAATGGTTATGTTGGACTTCATTGCCATTTATAGAAATGGAGGTGGGTCTAATGTTTCCTTTGAGCTTTTCCAATCCTCTCAAATTCTATTCCTGCAGATTCCTGCAAATAGGCATGCAAATCGCTGAAAATACTCCTTGATGCCAGCAGATGGCGCCCTCCCAGTGCCTGGGCTCTTCCCAGGAATTGCAATCTGGACTCTGGGGAGCTTTGCTTTGGGAAACATTTGCCCAGGTTTCTGGTTATCACATTTCCCCAACAGGCACCTGTTTGACTGGCATTTCCTGGCATGCTTCTTAGCACAGTTCTTTGTCGGCTGAGTTTGGCTTGAAGGGAAGTTTCGGTAATTTATTACTTCACACCATCAGGTAAGTTCAGGCTTCCTTAGCTTAGAAACACAGTGATGAAAATAAACATGGTCTTGAGTAATTCGACATGGATATTGCTGTTACATTAATAGGGTGTTAATTAGTAAAGAGCGCTTAACTTTTTTTACTGCCAACTTAAACAAGCTGGCTTTGTTTTTGGCTGTGGGCCCTGCAACTGCATCTCAAAGGGCTTTGCAAACATTAATTAAATTCTTCTGTGCACACCCAAGTATTAGTTATCATCAAACTCTTTTCCAAGGTGCGGAAAACAGATGCCCTAAGCCAATCCATGACTTACTTAAGGTTAGGGCTGAATGGAGGCTGGCTTTAGAGTTCTGTAAATGGTTCCAGGACTCTGCGCCCACTTCCCCAGACCTCTCCAGCAAGTCATCCTCCTCCAGCCAGACCACAGACATCTTCTCCTTTGCCACCAACTACAGCATCTGAATTTTCCAAAATGGTGCTGATTTCTTGTGTCTGGCCCATTTGTCCTTATTGATACATTATAACATGTCACCTCTCCATCTCCTAATTTCTGTTTCAGAAAATATCTTCAAAACAGTGGTCCACGACACTGGTGCACAGACTTAGCCTGCGCCAGTGGAACATTTCTCAGTAACTGCTAAGCTGTGAGCACCATTCCCACAGTCACCCAATGTCCTCTCTGAAAAGGCAGGCGTGTCTTCCTATCACAATGGGACTCAGGTCCTGGGCTATGGGGCTTGGTGGGCTCGAATGTGGGAAATGCCGAGGCCCTGTGAGGAGTAAAGGGCTTTCCCCCCGAGTCTTCTAATCTCAAAGACCCTCTCTCTGGCTCAAAGAAATAGAACAAAATGCACAGGACACCCAGAGGCAGGGAGGCCCCCCGTGCATCCCACGATGGAGTCCCCACGGCAGACCCTGTTACACCCTGCCCTGCCTAAGAAGCCGTGCTGCACCAGCAGGCTGGGCCAGTGTCATAGAGGAGGGTGTGGAGCCACCTCTCATGCCCAGAGCTGGCCAGGCTGTCAGGAGCGAGTACCACAGAGTACCAGGCTCAGCACTTCCATGCCATCTACCCCAGACACGCGCCAGAGGCTGCACCATGCCCTGGGCTTCACTTCCTGGCTCCTAGAGGTGATGTCAGGCTGATCTGTCCAGCTGTGACAGGCACCTGAGAGCAGGTTAATCACTCCATTCTGCTCAGTTAGACTATTCCCAGACGAAGTTTCATACCAGATGAACCGTCCTGACTCAGGATGTGGCCAGCCCTGTGTTGCCCACACCCACTCTGGCTCCAGGAAAGCACTCCATGAGGGACCATCTACCTTTAGTTAACTGAGCAAGGGGCGTTCCAAGGGAATCCTGACGCCCAGCCAAGTGCTCTGCAAGGGCTAACTAACTGGGATAAGAGATTAACCTGCATAAAGAGCCTCAAGACTGCTATTAGCTTCCTTTTACCTGCTTTTGTTGCTTTCTCTACTTTCCAAGTAGAGCAGAATGCCATAAGTAATTAACCCTTCACAAGCTGAGTCGCCAGACTTTGGCTAACAGAGGATTAGAGAGTTTAGCTGATGCAGCTCATGTCTGTAAATGTACTGTTTTTTGGGTTTCTGGAGTTTTTGGCAATACCGTGTGTGGATTTCCTGAATCATCAGCAGAACATGCAGGCAGGTGAGAGGTTCTTCGAGTCTTTCCAGCCTCTGGATGTCCTGGCCTTGCTAGAGATGTGAGGTGGTTGGCACACACTGTGTCTGTGTGGACAAGGGCTGGAGCGCCAGAGGCTGCACCATGCCCTGGGCTTCACTTCCTGGCTCCCAGAGGTGATGTCAGGCTGACCTGTCCAGCTGTGACAGGCACCTGAGAGCAGGTTAATCACTCCATTCTGCTCAGTTAGACTATTCCCAGACGAGGTTTCATACCAGATGAACCGTCCTGACTCAGGATGTGGCCAGCCCTGTGTTGCCCACACCCACTCCGGCTCCAGGAAAGCACTCCATGAGGGACCATCTACCTTTAGTTAACTGAGCAAGGGGCGTTCCAAGGGAATGCTGACACCCAGCCAAGTGCTCTGCAAGGGCTAACTAACTGGGATAAGAGATTAACCTGCATAAAGAGCCTCAAGACTGCTATTAGCTTCCTTTTACCTGCTTTTGTTGCTTTCTCTACTTTCCAAGTAGAGCAGAATGCCATAAGTAATTAACCCTTCACAAGCTGAGTCGCCAGACTTTGGCTAACAGAGGATTAGAGAGTTTAGCTGATGCAGCTCATGTCTGTAAATGTACTGTTTTTTGGGTTTCTGGAGTTTTTGGCAATACCGTGTGTGGATTTCCTGAATCATCAGCAGAACATGCAGGCAGGTGAGAGGTTCTTCGAGTCTTTCCAGCCTCTGGATGTCCTGGCCTTGCTAGAGATGTGAGGTGGTTGGCACACACTGTGTCTGTGTGGACAAGGGCTGGACTGGAGTTTACAGGATGAATGATAGAATGGGAATCATTCATGGATGCAATAGAAGGAATCTTTGCATCCCCCCAAATTCATATATTGAAATCCTAACCCCCCAATATGATGGTATTAGGAGCTGGGGCCTTTGGGGGGTGATTAGGTCCTGAGGGAGGGACCCTTATGGGTGGGATTAGCACTCTTGTAAAAGAGACCACGGAGAGCTCCCTCACTCCTTCCACCATGTGAGGACACAGGTAGAAGGTGGCTGTCTATGAAGCAGGAAGTGGGTCCTCACCAGACACTGAATCTACGAGCATCCTGATCTTGGATTTCCAGCCTTCAGAACTGTGAGACATAAATGTCTGTGGTTTAGGAGCCACCCAGTCTATGGTACTCTGTTACAGCAGCCTGAATGGAATAAGGCAGTGGAGGTTTGGGGACACCAGCTCAATGGCTGGACAGCTTCCTCCTGCACAAATGAGGAGCAAGTTTTGGTAACGTCGTGCCACCGCTGTCCCCATAACTACTCCTGGAGCCAGGCATTTTATGAGTGTTATGCAGAGGGGCAGATGGTTTTCCATTCATTCTGCTAATGTGTGTTGGGCCAAAAGGAGGAGGAGAAAGAGAAGTAGGAGAGCAAAGAAGCTCCTAGAATTTAGTTAAATCAGAATGTTGAAATCCTGAGATTGCCAACCTCAAGATGGCAATTGATGGAGATAATGACAGATCTAGGGACAATCTCTAGGATATATGCAGCTATGTGGATAGTGTGTATTAATTTATAGTCAAACCTACTGTATACCACAATGTACAATACAAATCACCACTAGAGGCTGGACTTAAAAAATTGTAAAGATATGCTGCCAAGAAAGTAAGGAAAGTCTCTAGAGGCCCCAAACGAACAGGAGCAGGAATCCAGAAAGATAAGTGAGAAAGTCACTGGGAGCCCTATGACTATTCTCCATCACCTGGAGCTTCATTTGTACGGCCACACAGAGGACAGGATGTTCCCAGGGTGGAACATCATATTGGAGACCCAATTAAAGTATTGACTCCCAAGGGCTATACTATCGGTTACAGGAAGAATCAGAGAAAATTTTGATCCCACAAAAATGAAGGAGGAAGAACATAAGTCTCAGCCTTGGCTCTAGGTAGAGGGGGGAAAAAATAAAGAAGGTGGTCTTTCTTCCTGAAGAATTTAAAATAAAAGCTGGCCTCCATATACGTGGGGGCCTGAATTCATACTACCCAGGTGGTTCAAAGATCCTTAAGCCTCCCTAATTAATGCATTTGAAAGTATTTAGGGGGAAGGATCCTGATGCCTGCAACTTCCTTTGCAATGCATCCTAAAAATAAGATGGATTGATGAATGGAAAGAAGAGGTATAGAGGGACAGGCATATGGTAAAGTTGGGAAAATAAAATATTAATTGGAGAATCTGGGTAGTGGGTATATGATATCTTTGTGATTTTAAGTTTTCTCATCCACGAATATGCCCTAGGTTCCCATTTATTTAGGTCTCGTTTAATGTCTTTCAGTAAATTTTAAAATCTTCTCTAACAGACATCTTACATATCTTTGATTGGATTTATTCCTGGGGTCCTAATATTTTTAAGTGTTATTGCAAATGTATCATAAAGATTTTTAAAGATGTCTAGCTTTCCGTGTTACCAGAAATTAAAGTAATTTTTGAGGTTTTGAGCTTTTTTCCCCAAGGATTTGGCTGCAAACATGTGCTGTCATGTTTGAATATTCCACTTTTAAAATTCATTTTCTAGCAAATTATCCCTTTTATAACTGTAACCGGTATGTTCCTGGCCTTATCAGCCTACGCCCCCATGGTTCCTTCCTGTAGGAAGTCCAGTGTTCTGTCTGGTTGTCTTCTTCCCCCAAAGATTTCTGAGACTCAAGCAGAGCCGATTCTATGTTCCTCTGATCTCTGCGGGTGCTGCTGGCTGCTAGCTCCTGTGCCTATCAGCCGATCCAGCAAGGAGCCTTCACCGCACAGTGCTGGTGATCTCCCCAAGACTGTTGCTGCAATTGCCTGAACTGCCTCTTCCCAAAGATGAACATACACCCATCTCTTTATTCCTTAGAGTAACGGCCAGGAACTAAAGGGTCAGAGATTGTGGGGGGTGATTGAAGCATCCAAACTCCCCTGTGGCCAGGGTGGAACTTCGCATGCCTCAGTGCGTGTACAGGTGGGCTGGGAGTACGGACACAAGACACCCAGTGGCAGCTTTCGGGGGTGATGTCAGAACCAAAAGCCTAAGAGACAGGCCAGAGGCTGGGGAGGGGGTCTTCCTCATGATTGTCCCAGATCCAGCACTGCCTGATGACTCCAGAACACTGCTTGGTGCTTTCTAGGCATTACCTCCGACTCTTCACAGCCAGGTAGGGAAGGCATCATATTACTGGTGGTGTAAAGATTAGTGAGGGCAAGGGTGGAAGCCAGGCCTTGAGCCCAGCTCTAACTCCAAAGTCCTTGCTCTTAATCCCTGTTCTGTTCACTTGACTTGTTTAGACAAAAAATGCAAAAACAACAAAATGCTATTTTTCAGCTATCGTATTTAGCAAACATTTTAAAAATAACAGTCACTGCTACTGAGAATGCAGTGAAAGGGGCAGCCTCCCATCATCACAAGCCTGAGCTCTCTGGAAACCCTGTGTCACAAACTTTGCATCAGCAATTATATTTTTGTGATAAAAACTATCAAGGCCTCTTAAATTTACCCTAAGAAAAATAACTGACATGTGGGCAAAGATTCCTGCACTGCTGTTGGTTGGGTTTTTTTGTTTTGTTTTTGTTTTCCACAATTAAGGTTGCAAAAAACCAAAACTATTGCAAATATTTAAAGTAGATTTGTTCAGAGAATAATGTTATATCAATTCAGTGGGACATTATGAAGTTTTTCTAAGTGATGTTTTAAAAGGATGTTTAAGTTTATTGACTTGAAAAACGCTTATGACAATTTGAAGTAGAAAATGTATAGACATGTTTTGGGGTCTCTTTATATCACTTAAGAGAGTCTGTAGTTTTCTTCATTTAGGTTGTATAGATTTTTTCATTAGGGTTATTCCTAGGTATTCTATACTTTAATGAGTAGATCACCTTTATATCTTTTTATCTAGTTATTGCTGATCTATAGTAAAGTATTTGATATTTATATTCTTTTCTAGTATATAACTACTTTATTTATATAATAGCTTTTTAATTCATTCTCTTAGATATTCTAGCCACAAATATGAACATTTTTCTCTCCTCCTATCAAATATCCATGCCCTGTTGTGTGGTTCATGTTTATGGCATTGTTTCAGAACTTCTGGCTCCAAGTTAAAAGATTGTCATTCTTATTTGCAAACCCACACATTTCTCTGCCAACCTGTCTACCCACCTCCTTCCTAATTCCTCCAGAAAGGAGAAGTGGCTAACTTAATTGGTCAAAGCCAAGGTAACCAACTGGGCCTTGTTTGTGAGTGGGCAAGGTCATTAAGGGGGCAGGTGTCTCTTGCTGTCCCTTAGTGCATCAGGATCACAGGCTGCTCCATGCCCCTCTATTGAGGATTGACCTGAGCATACTGCTCATCGTTTCAACTTCCTATGCCATGGAACCCATCAGAAGGGGACAAAACCCAAGACTTGACCCAGAGTCCTTAGGCCACCTGCTCCAATGAAGCTTTCACCCAAAAGGTCTGCACTGGAGATTGTTAGGCTCTGGTCCAGCTATAGCATACGTGTGTGCCTGTTCTGCTCTGGGTCCGTGTTTGAGCAGCTCTTCCAGCTGCCGCACAAAAGGGATTAGTGAGATGGTACTTAGGCTTCCTTTGGATCTTCTGGCCAAATGCATTAATTCCCACTAGAACCCCACCCATCTTCTGCTAATTTGGGTTTGGTTTGTAGCATTTCACTTTCACCCCACGTGGTAGGATCAGAGCTGGATCAGGGCCCCTCGGTTACCTCGTCTCAGTTTTCTTGTTCTTGGGTACCATATGGCCAAGGAGTGTGAACTTGTGGAGCATCAGGCCTTCTCTCCATATCCTCTCTCTTCTCACAGTCAGTTCTGAAGCTGTCGCCACGTATAGGCTTTACAACCTCGGGGCGGTGCCTGGCACTGGGGACAAACTAGACATTTTTGGCTCCCACTCTCCTTTCCTCCCTCCTCCATTTTATCCTGCTCTGGTAGGAACTGGACTGGCTTCCCCTCCCTCGGTTTTGTGCTGGGGGAGGAGATGGCTCCAGGTTAATCCACAAAAATCTACCAAATGACCAGCCATCCAAACTATCAGACAGTTTGCAGCAGCTGGGGATGGCAATGCCCCTCTGTCCACAGGCTGGGCAGAAGGGGCAGGGAGAGGGCCTGGGCCAGTGTTCCTGCTGAAACAAGTCCTGCTCCTTCCATTCCCCAGTCTGTGCTTAGGGCAGCAGCCCCAGGGGGCCCCAGGCAGTGTTCCAGGGGCACCGTCCAGGGTTTAGAGGTAGTTGTAGGATGTCCGTTCTGAGAGTCTCCCACACCCAATCCCACCTCAGGAAACAGGGGGTGCAAAGCTAGAAGAAAGTTAAAAATTAGAGGGAAAGTCCTTAAAGGCTAGTTAGACAATTTCATGTGGCACGGATCATTATACACTTGTCTTTAATAGAAACAAGGCTTTGGGGACTCACAATGGCCCTGGTGCATGCAGGAAGGTTTTTTTCTCTCCACCACTATCAAAGCTTTGCAAGTGAGTCTCTTGGGAGAAGATTAGGCATTTCGTAATTCATATACCACTTGCTTGCTATATAAATGACACGCACCAAGAGAAAATAGTTCATTCCTACTGTCTTTGGCATATTTGTCAAGGACAGGAAATCCTAATAAAGACAACAGTTCTTTTTTTTTGCTTTTGTTTTTTTACTCAGATTTAAATCTTAATTAGCTATGATCTTGCAAGGGAACATTTTTAATTTATTAATTTCTGTTACCCAGGAAAATCAGACAATGCTGTTCACATCTGGAAGCTGTCTAATTAGCAGATTACTGTTCTGACAAGTAACTAATTGAAAATCACCATGAAGGAAAATTCAAAATAATGGCAATTCTTCCTTTTAGTAGATTATGATATGTGGTGGACAAATCCATTGTAATTGTTCAGAGCAATGAAAGCAATCCAAAATTGCCCAGAAGTTCTAAAAGGAAATATTTTTCGATATTTGTATGTTCCCTTTTTTTTAATTCTAGTGATCCCAAACTAGAAAATATTTCAGAATTCCTTAGTTTTCTTTTTTTTTTTTTTTTCCTTTTTGTCTTTTTTCGTGTCCGGCAACGGGATCGCAACCCTCGGTGTTGCACCCGCACCTCGCTCAGCCAGTGAGCGGCTGGTCTGTATGTGGGATCCAAAGCCTTGGCAGGAGTGCCGCCGCGCTCCCAAGTGGAGCACTGTAGCAGTGCGCCACCAGGCCTGCCCGGGATTCCTTAGTTTTCAATGACAGATTATATTCTCTTTCCCCGGCATATGTTTGTGTGTCATCACTTGTGTTGTGACCATAAAAATAGTAGTGACTGCACCCCCGCTCTTCCTGATGTCCATTCCTAAGCATCACACAATGCCCCACTCCCAGGAGGATTGCCCATCCTTCCTCAGTTGCCCAACAGAAACCCCTGTGAGTGCGAGAGTCTTCAAGCTAGACTTAGATATCCTGAGCAGCATTATGTGTGAGTGAAATACGTGGGTACTTACCCATGATGGCTGATAATCCACCTTTGTGTTTTATTGAATACGTACAGAAGTAAAAAGAGTAATGTGTTACTAGTATGTGTTCACTCCCATGTACTCATCACCCAGCTTCAATTGTTATCAATTCATGGTCAGACTTATTCAATCTGCAGCTCACCCATGCTTCACTACGCCACCAACTAGATTATCGCATGTACATTTTAGATAGATATTGCTGTCCATAGAGGTTCTAGCAACTTCACCCTCTCCAGTGAGGAGTGGAAATGCCTGTTTGTCTTACACTCTTACCAGTGTGCAATAAAATATTTTTGTCTTTGCCAATATGATAGGTTAAAAATGGTATTTAGTTGCAGTCCTAATTATATTCCTAGTATTCTAATTAATATTAAGCATCTTTTCATATGTTTGAGAATACTTTGTGTGTACTTTACTGGGAATTGTCTGGATGAATTATATTTAAGAATAAATAAACCTGAGTGACATCAATGAAATTGATGGAGTATGGACCTCAGAAAGTTTGCCCCTCCATAAAACCAGCAACAAAAATGGTAAAAATGATCAGAATCAACATTTTCAGAATTCCAGAAACTTACCAGAGATATACAGCAATTCTGGGAGCATTTATGCAAGAAAAATGAGCTGAATCTCAGAAAAAGAACAGTGAGCTTTGAGACATTTTAACTTACTCTCATCCCATTCCACCTTCCTAGCTCAGTGGTAACCTTGAAAATAATGGCTTGCATTCTTCGTACTGGAGAGAACAAAACAGACCTCATTCCTAAATATTTATCATTTTTTTATGTATCTGGTGGTTACCTGGAGGATCTTATTAGAAAAGCTTATCTTTATTTGACCTCCCTCAAGCTCATCCAGTGATGAAATATTCTCCATAGGGAGGCATATGTAATATGCCTTAACAGCATGGCTGCCCGAGGCAATGGATAACATTTGAGATGAACAATAGACTAACCATAAGCCTAAAAGGAACAGCTGAAGAATAATATATCCTCATGAGCTTTTAAAAACTCTGTCCTATTCCTGAGAATCTAGAAAGCTGTGCACATGCCTAGGGCTGTGCACTTGCTAAGGAAAGGCTAGAGAAGACTCTAAACTGTCAGCTCTGTCTGACCTTGAAACTCTGCACAAGCAGATAGTAAAAAGTAAGACAGAATTATAAACTATTTGGCTAAATGTTGAAGGCATGCCCTAACACACACACACAGCCCCTTGGTAAAGACTGGAAGAATTACTGACTCCAGGTGTTTAAGGAAATCTCTGCCCAATCAGCACACCACTAAACTAACTGAACAGAGACTTCAGTGGTCACACACAACAAAAAATATAGACTTTACAGAATTAGTTCCAAGAAGTCACTAGATAAATGACAACAAAAACTACAAAAGCAGTAAACCCTGGGGAGGGCAGATAATCTGATTATCAGAGTTGCCACATTTTATTATGTAAAATGTTTAATTTTCAGAAGAAAATTAAGCTATGCAAAGAAACAAGAAAGTATGGACCATAGGCCCATAAATAGGAAGAAAGCAATCAGTAGAAACTCCCTGAGGAAGCCCAGGCACTAGACTTTCTAGACAAAGACTTAAATCAACTATTTAAAATACGCTCAAAGAACTAAAGGAAACAATGTATAAAGAACCAAAGGAAACCATGAAAATGATGTCCCACCAAATAGAGAACATCAATAAATAGACAGAAATCATAAAAAGGAACCAAATATGAAGTCTGGAGTTTAAAAGTACAATAACTGAACTGAAAAATTCACTAGAGGGGTTCAACAGCAGATTTGATCAGGAAGAGGAAAGAACCAGAGAACTTGAAGATAGGTCAATTGAGATTATTCAGTCTGAGGAACAGAAAGAAAAAAAGAATGAAGAAAAATGAACAGAGCTTCAGAGGCCAGTGGGACATCATCAAGAATACCAACCTATGCATAATGGGATTTCAGAAGGACAGGTGGGAGAGAAAGGGATGGACAGAATAGTGGAAGAAACACTGGAACTTCCCAAATTTGCTAAAAAGTTAATCCACACATCCAAGAAGTTTAGTGATCTCCCAGTAGTAGAGTAAGCTCAAAGAGATCCACACCTAGACATATGACAAACTGTTGAAGGCCAAAGACAAAAAGAGACTCAAAAACAGCAAGAAAGAAATGACTCAGCATGCACAAGGGAGCTTCAATAAGATCAACAAATTTCTTTTCAGAAACCACGGAGGCTGGATGTCAGTGAAATGACATATTCAAAATGCTGGGGGCTGGTGGGGTGGGGGGAGCTGTCAGCCAAGAATTCCATATCCTAAAAAACTATCCTTCAAAAATAAAGAAGAAATTAAGACATTCCAAGATAAATAAAAACTGAGAGTTCAACACTAATCTATCTTTCCTACAAGAAATGCTAAAGAAAGTCCTTCAGACTGAAATGAAGAACACTAGATAGTAACTCAAATCAACATGAAGAAATAAAGAACTACAGTAAAAGCAACTACATAGGTAAATATAAAAGTAAAAATGTATTTTGTGTTTGTAACTCTTTTTTCCTATCTGATTTTGAAGACAACTGCATTTGTTGGTTTAAGTCTTGTCTAGAGAGTCCAGCACCTGGGCACAAAATGTATAAAATGTAATTTGTAACAATAACTGCACAAAGGAGAAGGGGGCAAGCTATATAAGAGTAAAGATTTTATATAGGATTGAAATTAAGTTAGAATTAATCTGAACTAAATTGTTGTAAACTAAGATGTTAATTGTAATCCCCAGAGCAACCACTAGGAAAATAATGCAAAAATATATAGTAAAAGATATTACAAGGGAATTTAAATGGTGAACTAGAAAATATCCATTTAATACAAAAGAAGGCAATAATAGAAGAACAAAAACAACATAAAATATATAAAATAGAAATAGCGAAATGACAGACATAAGCCTTTATCAGGAATTACATTAAATGTCATAGATTAAATTCTGTAATTAAAAGACTAAGATTGACAGAATGGATTTTTTTTAAAAAGTCATGGTCTATCTATGTGCTGTCTATAGGAGACTCACTTCAGATTCAAAAAACACAAATAGGCTGAAAGTAAAAGGATGGATAAAGAAATATTATGCAAACAGTAATCCAAAGAGAGCTGGAGCAGCTTTACTAACCTCAAACAAAACAGACTTTAAGACAAAAATTGTTACCAGAGACAAAGGAGGATATTTTATAATAATAAAAGTATCAATCCATTAAGAAGAAATAACGCTTACAAACATATATGAGCCTAACAAAAGAGCCTCCAGATACATGAAACAAAAATGAACAGAATTAAAGGGAGAAATATGAGGGGTCTTCAGAAAGTTCAGGGGAAAATTTGCATTATCTTTTAATCCTATTTTTCCATGAACTTTTTAAGTACCCTCAGAGACAATTCAGTAATAATAGTTGAAGACTTCAATATCCCAATAATGGATAGAACACCCAGACAGTATATCATAAAGAAAGTGGAAGACTTGAGCAACAATATTAACACACTAGACCTAACAGATATCCAAAAAAACATGCTGCCCAGCAACAGAAGAATACACATTCTTCTCAAATGCACGGGAAAATTCCCCAGAACAGACCATATGTTAAGCCCTAATAGAAGCCTCAATAAATTTAAAAGTTTTAAAATCATACAAAGTATGTTTTCTGACCATGATGGATTTAAATTAGAAATCAATAATGGAAGCTTAGAAAATTTACAAATATGTGAAAATTAACAAATAACTAATGGGTAAAAGAAAAAATCATAAGGTAAAGTAGAAAATACCTTTAGATTAGTGAAAATGAGAATAAAATATGCTAAAACATGGGATATTGTAAAAGTTGTGCTCTGAGTGATATTTATTGCTGCAAACAGCTACATTTAAAAAGAAGAATGATCATTAATCATAAGCTGACTTTCTACCATAAGAAACTAGATGAAAGACCAAACTAAGCACAAAGTAAGCAGAAGAAAGGAACTAATAAAGATTAGAATGGAGTTAAACAAAACAGAGAGTAGAAAACAATAGAAAGAATCAACAAAACAAAAAATTGGTTCTTTGAAAAAATTAACAAAATTGACAAACCATTAGATACATTGACCAAGAAAAAAGAAAGAATACTCAGATTGCTAAGTTCACAAATGAAAGTGGGGACAATTCTGTAGACCCTTAAAATAGAGAGATTACTATGAACAATGACACACCAACAAACTAGATAACCTAAATGAACTGGACAAATTCCTAGGTGGCTCAATGAGATTCGCATCTAGACACACGATGATCAAACTGCTGAAGGCCAAATGCAAAAAATGTCTCTTGAAAGCAGCAAGAGAGACATGACCCATCATGCACAAGGGAGTCTGAATAAGTTAACAAATTTCTCTTCTGAAACCACAGAGGCCAGAAGGTAGTGGAATGACATATTCAAGTGCTAGAGAAAAAAAGCTGTCAGCCAAGAATTCTATATCCTACAAAACTATCCTTCAAAACTGAAGGATACCAAAACTGATTTAAGAATAAATAGAAAACCTGAATATCAAGTAGAGATTGAACCAGTAACCAGAACACTTCCTATAAAGAAAAGCCCAGGACCAGATGTCTTCACTGATGAATTCTACTAAATATTTAAAGAATTAACACCAATCTTTCACAATCTCTTCCAAAAAATAGAAGAGGTGAGAATACTTTCTAATGCATTCTACAATGCTGACATTAGCCTAATACCAAAATCAGACAAAGATATCACAAAAAAAGAAAACTACAACCGAGTATTTGTTATAAATGTAGATGCAAAAATCCTCAACCAGGCCGGCCCGGTGGCGCACTGCTACAGTGCGCCGCTTGGGAGCGCGGCGGCACTCCCGCCGAGGGTTCGTATCCCACATATGGACTGGTTCCCGCTCACTGGCTGAGCGAGGGGCGGGCGCAGCACCGAGGGTTGCGATCCCGTTGCCGGTCCCGGTCCGGTACGGGTGCGACACTGAGGGTTGTGGTCCGTTGCCAGACACAAAAAAAGACGAAAAAAAGGAAAAAAAAAAAAAAATCCTCAACCAAATCCTAGCAAACCAAAGGCAGCAACATTTAGAAACAGTCCGTTGCCAGACACAAAAAAAGACGAAAAAAAGGAAAAAAAAAAAAAAAATCCTCAACCAAATCCTAGCAAACCAAAGGCAGCAACATTTAGAAACAATTATACCCCATGACATAGTGCAATTTAATCCAGGAATGGAAGGTTTTTTCAACATATGAAAATCAACCAATGCAATACACCAGGTTAATAAAACAAAAGAAAAAAATCACATGAGCATCTCTATAGATGCAGAAAAAGCATCTAACATAATCCAATGCCTTTTCCTGATTTTATTTATTTATTTATTTATTTTACACATCTTATATGTTAAGATGAGTATGATTTCTTTTTTTAAATTTTTTTAAATTTTAATTTTTTTAAATTTTTTTTTTAATTTTTATTTTGTCGATATACAATGTGGTTGATTATTGTGGCCTATTACTGAAACCTCCCTCCCTCCTCCTTCTCCCCCCTCCCACCCAACAATGTCCTTTCTGTTTGCTCGTCGTGTCAACTTCAAGGAATTGTAGTTGTTATATCTTCTTCCCCCCCTCTGGTTTTGTGTGTGTGTGTGTGTGTGTGTGTGTGTGTGTGTGTGTTTATTTATTTATTTTTAGCTCCCACCAATAAGTGAGAACATGTGGTATTTCTCTTTCTGTGCCTGACTCGTTTCACTTAATATAATTCTCTCAAGGTCCATCCATGTTGTTGCAAATGGCAGTATCTCATTTGTTTTTATAGCTGAGTAGTATGTGATTTAAAAAAATTTTTCAGAAAACTAAGAATAGAAGAAAACTTCCTCAACTTGATAAAAAGCATCTGTGATAGTTAATTTTATATGTGAACTTGACTGGGCCAAGAAGTGCCCAGATATTTGGTCAAAATTGTTCTGGGTGTGCCCATGAGGGTAGGGTGTTTCTGGAGGAGACTATCACCTGAATTGAAAGACTAAGTAAAGCAGATTGCCCTCCCTAACATGGGTAGGTCTCAGGTTGAAGGCCTGAATAAAACAAAAATCCAGAACCTTCTGAGAGTAAGGGGAAACTCCTTCTGCCTGATTGCTTGTGCTAGAACATCAATCTTTTCCTGACTTCAGACTCAAACAGAAATATTGGCCCTTCTTGGGTCTCAAGAGTGCTAGCTTTCAGACTAGAAGTTATATGATCAGCTTTCCTGGTTCTCAGACCTTCAGACTCAGACTGGAACTACGCCATGGACTTTTCTGTGCCTCCAGCTTGCTGACTGCAGATCTTGAGACTTCTCAGTCTGCCTAACTGTGTGAGCTAATTCCTCACAATGAATTTCTTTATATATCTAAATATTCTATTGGTTTTTTCCTCTGGAAAACACTAATACAGTGTCTATAAAAAATCCACAGATGACATCATATTAATTGGTGAAAGGCTAAAAATTTTCCCTCTAAGCTCTGGAACAAGACAAGGATTTCTGCTCTCACCACTTCTATTCAACTATTCAACACTGTACTGGAAGCTCAAGCCAGGGCAATTAGGCAAGAAAAAGAAGTAGAAGACATCTAGGTTAGAAAGGAAGAAGTAAAACTATCTCTCTTTGCAGATGACATGATCATAACCTTGAGAAGGAGGTGTGATATGGTCCTTGGCCATCATCCAGCCTCACTGGCCTCTGCTGAGGGGCAGTTTGTCCAAGGATTTAGCATTTTCTTGCTCCCCAGTTGCATCTGCTACTGTCCTAAGGTACACCTACCTGGATGACTCACTCATCCATGAATACAGCACTTCCCAGCTGCTATGCTGGAGGTGGGTCTTCTCTATGAAGCTACACCTGGGAGTGCTGTGTCCCAGCTTTACCCAAAAAAGAGCTACTCAAGGAAGGAGGTGGAAGGAAGGTTTTACGAAGAGCATGAACACATGGGAATGTGGAACAATAGTTTATACTGAATCAATATTCTAATGGATCATTCCCATTATTGGAAAAGGCTAGGAAGAACATTATCCGTGGAAGAAAGAATCACAGAAGAAATCAGAGTGGTGTGACACTGAGGCTGTAGACAGGCCTAAGCAGCAGAGGCCTGACAAAGCACATGGGCCATGTGTCTGGTCTGCAGCATGAAGCCTTTGCTCAGGGTCACAAGCAGATTGCAGGGGAAGGTCACTTTGGTGCCCTAAGAGATGTACCTGGAGATCATGTGCCAAGTGGACCAGCACCGGGCCCTGGGGACTAGGAAAGGAGGTTCAGTAGCTCTAAAGAAGCTCACTTCCTGAGAGAATTGGCACCATTTCTGAAGAAAAACTCTGAATGGGTCAGCCACTCATGATTATTAACAGAAAGGGTTTTTAGACCTCCCTCTTTTGACTGCAGCCAGGGCAGGAAGCTGGCAAGGGTATTTCTATGTGCAAGGCTGATGAGCAGCTCAATTAAAATCAGTCCTATTCAGCAACAGTACCTTGAGTGTGCCCTTATTCTTAGCACAATGGTGTCACTATATTCAGCCAGGATGTGTCATAATTGTGAACCCTTCCATAAAATAATTTATTACCTGTGCAAATAAATGGTTTTTAGTTGTTATTCCTTTTATACATACTTATTTTTAAATGAGAAGAAAGCGCTGGTCAGACCATGTGTCCTCACTTTGGGTTCTGAAAAGAACAATACCTCAACTCCCTGTTGTATAAATGACATAGTGACCAAGGTCCTGTCTCCCAGGGCTTACCTGAGCCAGGATAGGAACAAGTATAAAAACAAAGTGTAAAAATGCTACAGGCAATGAGCACCATCAAGTTCAAAGACATTGAGTTGCACCCTTTCCAAAACCTATAAAAGTGAAAAATGTCTCTCCCACCCCCTAGGCCATTGGGCAAATGCCCACTTGCCCTCTGAGGTCACTCAGTCTTGAGCTGCAAATTCTCATGATGTCTAAATAGGCACCCTGAGCAGAAAGAAATGCAAAGCAGATTACTTTATGGGTTTCTTTGGATATAATGGGAAGACTATTAATAGGCTTCCATGTCACAAAACCTGGGTCCTAATCCCAGCTCCACCACCTATATTTATGTGGCAGTCGGTAAAATGCCTTAACCCCCTTGACTCCCCACGTCACTGTAAAAGACGAGTGCTTATATTTGCTTCACAGGTTGTTGTGAAGATTAAAGAAGGTGATTCACAATGGGTGTTAAATAAATGCCTGTTCTCTTTCCTTCTTTAGTGGAAGGAAACGATAACACAAGCCAGCTTAGAACCAACAGCAGACTCTTTGCACTGCCTGGGACAGATGGATCACACTGGCTCCTCTTACTCCTGGATTTACTCAGGTGACCAGGCTCAGGCCTTCATTAAAATAGAGTTTGGTTGCAAAATGGGCTCTTCAGCTTGAAAACACACAGTTTGTTCCCCTGTCCCTCTACCATCTTAGCCTTTCTTGGCAACCTCTTAAATAATCCATGAGCTCGTTAGAAGTCTTAGCTTCATAGGCCCTCCAGCCTCAGCCATGCTGGCAGAAAGAGGGCCATACATCTTCTCTCCACAGAAATTGTCATGTCCTGGAACACAGCCTGCCTTCTCTGGGTCTGGGCCTCTCAACTCCTAGCCTGACGTCAGCCCTGCCCTCCCTGGGGCTCTGCATGGACTGAATGGAGATTCCGCAGTGAGTCCTCACCCTGGGGTTTTCAATGGCCATCACGTGGGTAGCAAGACAGCGGATGTGTCCGTGGCACCAGCTTTCTCTGATGATGTGGCCTGAGAACCCTCGGGTCACCAAGCCAAGTGCTGAGTTGGCAGAAGTTCCTACAATCACAGAGGCCAGCCCTCCCTCTGGCACAAAGAGAAGCATTGTCTTGGCAGCATAAGGGATGATTAAATGAGCAAGGCTGGTGGCAGCACTGCTTATTATCACCTGACCTCAGTTGATTCCATGCCCAAACACTGAAATATAGGCAATTCGTGGAATTCCTTTCTTTCTTTCACAATAATTACACAACGCAAACCGTATAAGCTTGTTACCAGTTACAAATGGATGTCACACAGATCAAATTTTGCATTAACATTTTTTTTCTGCACTGAAAAATGATCACTAAGATGTCTTCTTTCTTTCTTCTGCCAAGAACTTATGTCTGTTCTGGTCCCCACGTCACAAATTCAAATATAGTTGAGGCTGATTTGTGAATTAAATTGGAAAAATCACCTTAGTTCTTAACAGTGGGGCTGCACTGCAGGTTCCAAGTGTCCAACCTGCACTGAGTCCTCAGGCCAAACTGACAACCCTTTACCTTGTCTGTGGTCAGCACTTCCTCTCTTTCCAAGTTCTTAGCACTGTGTCCAAACTCCCTATTCAACCCACTAGCTATTTTCCTAACAGAGAACCTGTCACTTATCAAGATAATTGGGGTGGGTACATGTAAATTACTTCCCTTTCCTGCCTCCCCACCTGAAGACTTATTCACACACACACACACACACACACACACACACACACACACACACACACACACACACCTTTATCTCCATCTCTCCAGACTCAGAGGACCAGGTGTCTGGACTTGGGCTCAAAGCCAACACTTCCCCTACATTCCCAACTGGTTGTTCGCCCCTTGCCTCTTGGTCCACCAGTCAGCCCCTCTCTCATATATCTTCCTCCCTAACTGGATTTTTCCTTCATCATTTAAGCATATTGAAGTCTTCCATATAAAAAAAAAAGAAGTTAATGCTCTGCAACAACATCTTAGAATGAGGCCGGTCACGAAAAAAGACAAAAAGGAAAAATAAATAAATAAATAAAAAGAATAAGTATGATTTGTAACAATGGATATGCTAACAAAAAATAAATTAAAAAAACACACAAAAACAAAAAAATCAAGAAAATTGATACAATACCCCACCATCTAGGTCCTTCCTCGCTTTCTCCTTCCCTGCACACAAAGCTTTGAGTCTACACTTGCTCTCTCCACCTTCTCCCCTCCTACTTACTCCTCTGCGTTCATGTTCCTGCCTTGGCACTATGCTGCAGCTGCTCTGGAAAAGGCTATCAGGCTTCCAGAAGGCTAAATCAAGGAGCTCTAGTGTCCTCACCTCATTATGGCCTTTTCTGCAGAATCTGACGAACTGATCACTTCTGTCTTAAAAGTTTCCTTTCCAAGACATCCCTCCCCTCCTCTGCCTCTAATTTTCTTCAGGGTTCCCTACTTGGCACACTGGTCTTCCCTCTCTATTATCACTCATGTGATCTCCCTCTCTTATGGTTTTACTGCCATGCTTTGCTGAAGACATTCAAACAAATAGAATCAGCCCTGGCCTCCTCCTCATACTTTTCCACCTTGGTATATACACCTGCTTGATAGGCATCTCCTCTTGAATGATCTGTGGGCATCTCAGACTCAACATGTCTAAAACCGAACACATCTTTCTTCCTTCCCCTCTTTACCAGACCTGTTCCTCCTCCTGTATTCCCAATCTTAGAATAAGCCCTTCATGTTAGATCCCAAGCCATAAACCCAACGGTCTATACTCTTTCCTTTCTTTTCCTTCATTCCCCACATTACAAAAATTACTTAGTATTGTCAATCTCCTAAATATTCCTACAATTTGTATTATCTCTCCATCCGTCCTTCCATTATCTCTTTTCATCTCAGCCAATAACTTTTATATTTATTGTATTCCATTTGGGTCATGCTCAAATCCACCTGCCATATAACCCATAGAAGAGTTGGTATAAAATAAAAATCTTACAGTTTAGCTTCTGTGTGTGACAGGGACAATAAATTAAACTTAAAGGTTTAAAATTCCTGACTAACTTCTGCTTCTGGGAATATGGAGTAGATATACTTTTTTTTTTTGTTCCTTCTGCTATTTACAGATTAAAAACCCTGAACATTATATGTAAAACAAACTACGAAGATTCTGAAAGGTGGAAAGAAGGCAGAAAAACTAGGGACCTGGGATCCAAGGAACCTGCCCTACAGTGTCAGAGAAAGCCAAACAAAACAGAATATTTAAACAAGATTCAGAGTTCCAGAATACAATATGAAAATTTCCAGGTTTTAATTGAAAATTGCTCATCTGATTTTCAAGAACCAGGAAGATGTCAAATTGACTTTTAAAAAAATCCATAGATACCAACATCAAGAGGTCAGAGATGACAGAATTATTTCACAAAGATTTAAAAGCATCCATGATAAAAATATTTCAACAAGCAATTATGAATGTGCTTCAAACATATGAAAAAGTAGAAAGCTTCAGCAAAGACGTAGAAAGTCTTAGGAAAGAAAGAGAAGACATAAACAACTAAATGGAAACTTTAAAACTAAAAAATATAATAACTGAAATAAAGAGCTTGGTGGGCAGAATCCACAGCAGAATAGAGGCACAGAGGAAAGAATTAGTGATCTGCTGACAGAAAAATGAACTTGGCCAAACTCTGAATGAAAGTGAGAAAATAAACTAAAAAAAAAAGAAAAAAAAAAAAAGAACAGAGCCTCAAAAACCTGTGAAACTGTAACAAAAGATCTAACATTCATATTATTGGAGTCTTGGAAAGAGGAAAGAAAGAAGGCAGGACTGAAAAAGTACTTGGAGAAGTAAAGACTGAAAATAAACTCCCAGTATTTGGAAGAGACATAAACCTACAGATTCAAGAAGATGAGTGAACTCCCAAATGGGATAAATCCAAAGAACTCTACACCAATACACATTATCATTAAACTTTTGAAAACTAAAGACAAAGAAAAAAATCTTGAAAGCAGCCAGATGAAAACCTTGCCAATAGAGGAGAAACAATTCTAATGACAATGCACTTTTTATCAGCAACCACAGAGGCCTGAAGGAAATAGCACAATATTTTTCAAGTGTTGAAAGAAAAGAACTGCCAACCCAGAATCTTATGCCCCATGAAAATATCCTTCTGAAATGAAGAGGAAAGCAAGACATTCTCTGATGAAGGAAAACTAAGAGAATTTGTCAGACCTACCCTACAGGAATGGCTAAAGGAAATTCTATAAACAGAAAGGGAACAGTAAAAGAAAAAATATTGGAACATCAGAAAGGAAAGAAAAATAACATAAAAAAAAGATGAGTAAATATATATTAGGCTTTCCTTCTCCTCTTGAGTTTTCTAAATTATATTTGATGATTGAAGCAAAAATTATAAAACTGTCTGACATGGTTTTAAGTGTATCTTAAAGAAATATTAAGATAATTATAAATGGGGAAGGATAAAGGGATGTAGAGGTGGGCAACGTTTCTACACTTCATTCACACTGCTAAAATGAAAACACCAGGACATTGTGATAAGTTATGTACATATAATGCAATACCTAGAACAATCACTAAAAAACAAACAAAAAAAAAACTACACAAAGCAAGACATTCAAAAAAATTATAGGTAAATCAAAATGGAATTCTAAAAGTCAAGTAACTCACAAGAAGGCAGGAAAAAGAAAACAAAGAAACAAAAAACAGAACAAATTGAAAATAAAAAATAAAATGGCAAACTTAAGCCCCACTATATCAACGATCACATTAAAAGGTTTAAATACACCAGTTAAAAGAGAGAGATTGGCAGAGTAGATTTTAAAACATGCTGTAACTACACACTATTAAAAGGAAACTCATTTTAAATATAACGAGATAGGCAGATCGAAAATAAAAGAATGAGCAAGATACATCATGCAAACAGTAAAATGGAAATAAACAAAAGTGGTTATATTAATACCAGATAAAGTAGACATAAGAGCAAACAAATTTACCAGAGACAAAGAGGGACATTATGTAATGATAAAAGAGTAAATCTGTAAAGAAGACATAGCAATCTTAAATATGTATGCACCAGACAACAGAGCTGCAAATATGTGAAAGAAAAACTGATAGAACTGAAAGGAGAAATAGACAAATCCATAATCATAGCTGGAGACTTCAACACCACCCCCTTCAAATTCTTATAAAACTAGGTAGAAAATCATTAAGGATATAGTAGAACTCAACAAAACCATCTACCAAAAGAATCTAATTGACATTTACAGAATACCCCACCCGAAACCAGCAGAATACATTCTCTTTTTGAGTGCCCACAGAACATACACCAAGAGAGACCAAATTCTGGACCATAAAACAAACCTCAATAGATATAAAAGAAGTGAAATCAAACAGAGTGTGTTCTCTGACCTCAATAGAATCAAAC
>NW_007727669.1:363778-366150 GCF_000696425.1 Galeopterus variegatus
TGGAGACTTCAACACCACCCCCTTCAAATTCTTATAAAACTAGGTAGAAAATCATTAAGGATATAGTAGAACTCAACAAAACCATCTACCAAAAGAATCTAATTGACATTTACAGAATACCCCACCCGAAACCAGCAGAATACATTCTCTTTTTGAGTGCCCACAGAACATACACCAAGAGAGACCAAATTCTGGACCATAAAACAAACTTCAATAGATATAAAAGAAGTGAAATCAAACAGAGTGTGTTCTCTGACCTCAATAGAATCAAACCAGAATTCAATAACAAAATGATAATAGGAAAATCTTCAAACACTTGGAAACTAAATAATACATTTCTAAATAATCCATGGGTCAAAGAAGTAGTCTCAAGGGAAGTTTAAAAAATACATTGAACTGAGTGAAAATAAGAATACTTTATATCAAATTTGTGGCACATAGCTAAAGGAGTGCTGAGAGGGAGATTTACAGCACTAGATGTATACAGTTGGAAAACATGGAAAGTCTCCAATAAAAAATTTAAGCTCCAACTTCAAGAACTTAGAATAAGAAGTACAAAATAAACATACAGCAAGCAGAAGGAAAGACATAAAAAGAACATAAATTGGTAAACTTGAAAACAAAAAATAAAAGAGAAAATCAGTGAGACAAAGAGCTGGTTCTTTGAAAATATCAATAGTATTAACAAACTTCTAGCAAGACTGACAAAGAAAAAAAAAGATACAAATTACCGATCTCGTGAATGAAATAGAGATTATCACCACAGACCCTGCAGACATAAAAAATAATAGAATAATATAAACAACTGTAAATGCATAAATTTGACAAGTTAGACAAAGTGGACCATTCTTCAAAAAAACAAACTATCACAACTCACCCAATACAAAGAGATTCGAATAGCCCTTTACCTATTAAGGAAATTGAAACTGTAATTTTAAAACTCTCAAAAAAGAAATCCCTAGGTTCAGATGGTTTTACTAGAGAATTCTACCAAACATTTAATAAGAATTAACACCAATTCTACACTATCTCTTCCAGAAAATAGAATAGAAAACATTACCCAAGCCATTTTATGAAGCTAGTATTACCCTGATACCAAAACCAAAAAAGATAGTATAAAGAAAACTACAGACCAATGTTTCTCATGAACATAAATGCGATAATTCTTAACAAAATATTAGCAAGTGCAATTCATGAAAAGAATTATACAGCATAGCCAAATGGGGTTTATTTCAGGAATGAAAGCAAAGTTGGTTCAATGTTAGAAATTAATCAATATAATCTATTACATTAATAGGCTAAAGAAGGAAAATCACATGATCACATGAATTTTTGCAGAAAATGCATTTGACAAAATTCAACACCCATTCATAATAAAAACTCTTAGAAAAAATAGGAACAGAGGGGAATACCCTCAATTTGGTAAAGAGCATCTACAAAAACCTAGAGCTGACATTATAGTTAATGGAGAAAAGCTGAATGCTTTCCCCCTAAGACTGGAAACAAGGCAAAGATGTCTGTTCTACTCTTATTTAACAAGTGCTAGAAGTTCTAGACAGTACAATGGGGAAAGGTGGGAGTGGGGGTGGGGAGATAAAACTCATAGAGATAGAAAAGGAGAAAATAAATTTGTCCCTCTTTGCAGATGACATGATTGTCTACATAGAAAATCCCACGGAATAAATATATATTTTAAATCCTCCTAAAACTGAGTTCAGCAAGTCACAGGATACAAGATAAACATACAAAAATTGGATTTCTATATTCTTGCAATGAACACATGGCCACTGAAATTTAAAATATAGTATCATTTATAATTGCTAAAAAAAAGAAAGAAATATAAATCTAACAAAATGTGTAGTACTTCTATGTAGAAAACTACAAAACTCTTATGAAAGAAACCAAAGAAGATATAAATCATAGGAGAGATATAATGTGTTTATGGATTGGAAGACTCGACATAGCTAAGATGTCAATTCTCCAAATTGATGTACAGGTTTAATATAATTCCTATCAAAATCTCAGCAGCATTTTTAAAGATACAGACAAGATTATTCTAAAGTTTATATGGACAGGCAAAGGAACTAGACTAGCTCGAATAATTGTGAAAAAGAAGAATAGAGTGGGAGGAATCAGTCTACCCAATTTCAAGCCTTGTTCACATAGCTACCATAACCAAGACAGTGTGGTATTAGCAGAGATAGACACATAGATCAATGGAACAGAACAGAGAGCTCAGAAAAAGACCCACAATCAGTCTACCCAATTTCAAGCCTTGTTCACATAGCTACCATAACCAAGACAGTGTGGAATTAGCAGAGATAGACACATAGATCAATGGAACAGAACAGAGAGCTCAGAAAAAGACCCAC
>NW_007727669.1:366838-368482 GCF_000696425.1 Galeopterus variegatus
ATTAGCAGAGATAGACACATAGATCAATGGAACAGAACAGAGAGCTCAGAAAAAGACCCACAGGAGTATGCCCAACTCGTTTTCTACAAAGACACAAAAGCAATTTAATAGAAGAAAGATTGCTTTTCAATTAATGGTGCTGGGACAATGTGACATGACAGGCAAAAAAAAATGAACCTCTACCTAAGGCTCACATCTTACACAAAAATTAACTTGACAGGACTTAAATGTAAAACTGTAAAACTTTAAGAAAAAAAAGCACAGGAGAAAATGTTTGATATCTAGGGCAAGGCAAAGAGGTTTTAGATTTGACTCCAAAAGCATAATTCATGAAAGGAAAAATGGGTAAATTGGACTTCATCAAACTTAAAAATGTTTGCACAGTGAAAGATCCTGCTAGGTGAATGAAAAGACCAGAGACACATTTGGAGAAAATGTTTTCAAACCACATATCTGACAAAGGACTAGTATTTTGAATACATGAAGAACTCTCAAAATTGAACAGTTAAAAATGCAAACAACCCCATCTGAAAATGAGCATGGAGAAACATTTCACTGAAGAGGAAGTACAGATAGCAAATAAGCACATGAAAAATGTTTAACATCACTAGTTATCAAAGTAAGGAAAATTAAAGCTACAGTGAAATATCACTACACACCTACCAGAATGGCTAAAATAAAAAGTAGTGACACCACCAAATGCTGAGAAGGATGCCGAGAAACTGGGTTACTCACGCATTGCTGATGGGAATGAAAAGTGATACGGCCACTCTGGGAAAATCTTTGGAAGTTTTTTTAAAAATTAAACATGCAACTACCATATTATCCAGCAATTGCACCCGTGGGTGTGTATCACAGAGAAATGACCACTTGGTTCACACAGAAACTTGTGCATGAATGTTTATAGCAGCTTTCTTCCTAATAGCCCCAAACTGGAAACAAGCCAGATGTCTTTCAAGGGGTGAATGGTTGAACAAATTGTGCTAGATCCTTACCATATAATAGTTCTTGGTAATAAAAAGGAATTATTAATACAGATGCATTCATCAGTCTGGATGAACCCAGAGAATTATGCTGAGTGAACAAAGCCAATCCCAAAAGGCTACCTACTGTACGATTTCATTTATATAATAGTCTTGAAATGACATGATTGCAGAAATGGAGAAGAGATTAGTGGTTGCCAGAGGCTGAGGGTGGTAGGGAGGGAAGTAGCTGTGGCTGCAAAAGGGCAACCTGAGGGATCTTTGTAGTGATGATAATGTTCTGTACCTTGACTGTATCAATGACAATATCATGGTTGTGAAATTGTGCTACAGTTTGGCAAGATAGGGAAACATACAGGGGATTATTCTCCATTCTTTCTTATAACTACATGGGAGTTTACATTTATCTCAAAATTAAAAGTTTCATTCAAAAAATAACTGCAGGGAAAAAAATTTGTCCCATCTGCTCCTTCTAAGGAGGGTGAGCCTCAAAGAAGATGGTTTTGTTTTGCTGATCAGAGAAGTAGATGTGATAAAACGCTAAGAGGATATTATAACATAGGACAGAAGGAGAGAAGGAGAGAGAGAGAAGCAGAGAGAAAAGACTAGGGACAGAGGGGCAGAGAAAAGAAGAAAACACTGGAGAGACTTAGATTTAGAG
>NW_007727669.1:368719-376244 GCF_000696425.1 Galeopterus variegatus
GGCTTGCGATCCCGTTGCCGGTCCCTGGTCCGGTACGGGGGCAACACTGAGGGTTGCGACCAGTTGCCGGACACGGAAAAAAGACAAAAAGACAAAAAAAAAAAATAACATAGGACAGAAGGAGAGAAGGAGAGAGAGAGAAGCAGAGAGAAAAAAAGACTAGGGACAGAGGGGCAGAGAAAAGAAGAAAACACTGGAGAGACTTAGATTTAGAGAAGGAGAGAAGGAGAGAGAGAGAAGCAGAGAGAAAAGACTAGGGACAGAGGGGCAGAGAAAAGAAGAAAACACTGGAGAGACTTAGATTTAGAGCATTTGTTATAGAAATTGACGAGAAATCACAGTTTGGGCATAACAAAAATTGTTCAGAGAGGATCTTAGGAGATAATTTTGTAAAATGTGCTATGTAACCCTCTCTTCTGGTTGTGGAAGAAAACTCCAGTAAAGACCTGCATTACTTATCAATCTTTTTATTTTCTTTTGAGGTGGGATTGTGTTTGTTTGGATGTGATTCCACAGCAATGGTCTACAAGACAGCCTGGAAGATTCAGGTTATAGTTGGCGGGTTTGTCTGGGTTTTTGACCTGAGCTATCCTTCAGGTAAATCACCCCCCTAGAACTGTGACAAGACGAAGCTTTCACAATGACCACCTAGTTGTTACTCTCTTGGTGCAAGAGAGCAGAGGCTGACCCAGCAGGAGTTGTGTGACCCTTGGAAAGTCACCTTCAAAAAGAGCGAAATGGTGGGATCTATTCCAAAATCAGAATTAGAACCATGAAGGCATGGAGTTTCAGGGCCCACATGTGTGAAATGGAGAACTATGCTTATGTGGCTTTATGTAAGCCAGACTGAGAGAGGCTAAGGAAGTCTGCAGTGGTACAGGCTGGGAATCAGTATGCACACAGAATCAACCTGTATAAATACACAACTTCTGCAGATATTGGGAATGTCATGGATGAGGAGGTCAGTGGCAGGCATGCCTGGACATGTCTGAATTCCTGTCTGATAGCTGGAGAGTGGACGGTCATGGAGTGACCAGCAATCAAGCAGACCACCTGCTACCATGCACATCAAGGAGTGTGTTTAGACACCCCTCCAAACGCTGCAGGGGTGGCAAACCCTGGAGGCTGGAGGCAGAGGAGGTTAAGAGGGTGTGCATGGCCCAGCCCCAGTAATTACTGTGGGCACACACTGCTCCATGGCAGAATGCCTGCAGCCCAAGAGAGGCTCTACAGCAGCGTGGAGGCATGCTGGAATTCAGACGGAGTTCACTACTGCACGGCAAGGGGAAGGGAAGTTGGATACAGCGTATGTGGTCAGGACCTAAGGACTTCTGCCCGGTTATTCAAGGGCACAGATGGGTGCAGTTGGGGAAGGAAGGAACATCTGGCTCATGTAACTGAGCAACAACGAATGGTCAAGTTCATGAACAAACTTAGATTTCCCCAGGATGCTTGGTTTCTTGCTGGTGGGGAATCTAATTCTGAAGGAGGTGAAGAAAGCAGTCTGCTTGGCCCCCCACGGAGAATGTGCTGGAGCTCACAGTGGGGCTGGGGCAGGAAACAGGATGCAGACCTGGGCCTGACAAGAATGATGCAGGTGTGACTCAGCCTGCTGAGGTCATGTCCTGGCAAGACAGGTTCCGGCGGGCGGGGAGGACCAGAAGGCAGTGGTAGATTCCTTTCCATAAGAAAATGCAGGGAGGAAAAAGATTCAAGGGGTGGTGGAAGAGGCTGGGGATTTGAGCAGCTGCAGGGAGGAGAAAGAAATCCTGAGGAGAATTTTTAGGAAGTATTGTGTGTTCTGTGCTGTGTAATGGACTCTCTCCTTGGCGCCTTTAAGTACCCACCAGCAAATGCCAACGTTATTGAGAAGGCTCAGCTCATTGGAGGCATAGACATGAAGTGTTTTTATTTATTTTTTTTCAAAAGGTCCTTCTTGCAGTCACTCTGTTGGGCGTTGTTATTTTTCTGGCTAACACTAATGAGCCCTTGGCGGCCTCTGGAGGTCACATATCCAAATGCTGTCCTCTCTTGGGTTGATGAGTCCTGCCCCACGCAAGTTCCCTGACTCAGGCTGCCCTCCACTCAGAAAATGCCCCTGTGGTCTCTTACCCAAAAGACCACTCTAGCCTAGCCAACTTCTCTGGTGTCTACTGGACTGTGGGAAACAATCATATCTTTGCTGAGCCCGTGGTGGGAGTGCATCTGTCCTGTGGACATGCTTCTCACAACTCCACCATCTCTCTGTCCCCCCTTTCTCCAGGCTTCAGAAGGGTTAGAAGCTCTGTGGGTCCAAAGACTCAGCAAATTTCAGAGAGAAAGATCATCACAGGGCTCCAGCTTGGTGGGGGTGGGGATGATCCATGTTCTCCTGGATCACCTTCCTTTGGTCACCTCTAGCATGAGGTGGCCCTATCCATCTCTCCAGCCCTTCCTCCTCTGGTCCTACTTGCATTTCACACCCTGATGACAACAAAGTACATATATTTCCTCTGCACAGTGGGGTTCCACATATCCAAGTCCTTAAGTCTTTCTCCCCGCTGAACGACTGGAAAATGTTCCTCTTTTGAAATTAGATCAGACTTTAGTCCTCTTCCACTCAGACTAGGCTAAGCATCACTTTCTTTTGCTCAATCCCAACCTGCAAACATACATGTTCCTAGCATGTGTCTCATCACATTAAAAAAGCACCTTTAAGTATCTGAATCTCCCCTACCAAACTATACACTTCTTGCAGACAGAAACTGTCCTTTTGAGTTCCATATTTTGTGCCTATGACAGCTTCTGATTCATAGAAGGCAGTCGATAAATGCTTGTTGACTAGACTAAAAAGAAGGGAAAAGGGACTGATTCTCTCATCTTTTACAATTGGTTTGCAAGGAGAAGGAGTGAGAAGTTAGCTCTCTCTCTGCTTCTCCATTCTCACCATGTCACCCTACATTGCTGTAGAGTCACCTCACCAGATGAGTTCCCTGAACTTTGGACTTCCCAGTCTCTGAAACTGTAAGCAATAAATATTGTTTCTTTATAAATTACCCAGTTCCAGGCATTTTGTTATAAGCAGCAGAAATGGACTAATACATCCAGCCGGGCTCTCCAGGCCTTCTTCCCATGCCTTGATCCACCAAATATTCTTCCACTAAAATCCTTTTCTATGCAAGTTAGCAGAGGGCTTCTCTTATTTGCCAACAGGAGCCTTGACTAGTACATCTAATACATGTGTTGATAGATACTAATATATGCTTGACCGACCTTGAAAAAGACATTCCATCCTCTATCTGGAGAGATTGTAAAACTATAAATTACCTTCTTCAAAGGCCTTCAAAGTGAGAGTTCTAAATGCAAATTAGTTTGGACCCATAAGATGCACTTGAGGGAGCTTTGGCAGGCAGAGGTGATGTGGAAGCCACCTTCCTGCTGCTGGTTGACAGGAAACAAGTTTGTACAGACAAGACCACTAGTGGCAGCCAGACCAGCATTGCAGTGTCTGGTCACTGGCTTCAGGATAAGAGGCAGTGGTGCTGGCGGTGGCAGCAATACTGAGCCATGGGCAGCAGATGTGGTATTGTGAACTTGGAATTAATAGTCCAGCAGAGGCTCCAACCTCTTCACTCCCCCAACCTCCCCAACACTTCTGTAAATACCTAATTCCCTGTATTAAATCTCTTTCCACATAAGGTGGTTTCTATTTTCTCCACAGAAATCTGAGTCATATACATTGTTTACAAAAGGCAGGCCTAAAATAAAGTGACCCCTAAAGCTCTTCTTTAAAAGGGTACACAAAAACACAGTATGTAAATGAAAACAAAACAAAGCAAAAATGAAAGTAGGAATGGCAATATTAATATAAAACAAGAATTCAAGAAAAGAATTATGTGGAATATTAAATCAATAAGAGATGCAAATCACAGAGAAGAAAGGCTCATAAATGTTTATGTTCTGCATAAAATAGCAGCTAAATATTAAAAATAAAATCTCAGAACTCATGAATAAATTGGTAAGACTGTAATCTTAGTGGTAACATTTATCATTTCTTTCATGGATTTTGATGAATCAAATGGACAAATAAAGGAATTAAATAGTCAATAAGCTTTTCAACATTTATAGTCCACAAACACCTAATTCATATTTCTCTTGGCCGTGAGACATTTATAAACTAAAATAATATATTAGGCCATAAGAGAAATGTCAGTAAATTCTTAGATGTAAACTCTCTTTGACCATAATCTAACACAAACAATTAGTGAGAAAAATATTAAATAGTAGAATCCAAAAACCAGGAAATTAAGCAATATTTTTCTAAATAACTCTTGGGTAAGAAAGGAAATAAAACATATAATTAAATACTGTTCTGAAAATAACAATAATAATAACACTAGATTTCAAAACTTCTGGCAGATGACAAAGCTATACTCAGAAAAATAATCATACTCTAAGATGCTATTATTATTATTTTTAAAAGGAATAATAAAAATAAATGAATTAAGTATTCACCTCAAGAAGGAAAGATTTTTAATGTAAAATAAAGCTGTTAAATCATATAATGATTTCATATACTGAAAGCAGAAATCGATTAACTGAAAAACAGAAAAGTATCATTAATAATTCAATTCAAGCTGGTTTTTGTAAAAAATAAAAAACAAAAACAAAGAAACAGTAAATTGACTACCCCTTGAAAGTCTAGTAAAAAAGAAAGGGAGGGAGAGAGAAAACTACACTAGCATATTTGAGGATCTTGATGAAATGGGATGATGTTCAAACAGGTAAGTCACCAAAATGAACTCAACAGGATGTAGAAAACCTGGTTACACTTCTAATCCTTAAAGACATTTTAAAAGTTGAAAAGAAAGCTTCTAGTCAATGTTCAGCTTTTTCAGATGCCTCTTGGGGGCCACTTCAAATCCTCTGGGCCTCAGCTCTTATTTCACCCACAACTATGGCTACCAGTTCTGCTCTGACTTCGAACAGCATCCAGTAGTGTGCTCCAACAGCACCTTGCCTTTCTCTGCCCCAGATCCCTCAGTGGAGGTGTTAATGGGACCTCGTCTGCTCTAGCCATGTAAGGGGGAGTGGGACACTCTCAACCAAGGTGGGGAGAGCCAATGGATAAATGCTTCCCCATCTCTTTCCTCAGGAGCAAGACCTTGAGCTGAATGGTGGGACCTCGTCTGCTCTAGCCATGTAAGGGGGAGTGGGACACTCTCAACCAAGGTGGAGAGAGCCAATGGATAAATGCTTCCCCATCTCTTTCCTCAGGAGCAAGACCTTGAGCTGAATGTCATGCTTCTCAGATTGTCCATTGAGATTGAGCACCCGTAGCAGTTGGTCAACTTGATAATACTTCCTTGTTTTGAATCTCCCTCTCTCCCTGTTTCACTCCCCTATCCTTCCCTTGCTCCTGTCCTAACCCTTAGAACTACAGTCCTGAATGAATGGTCACCCATAACCCTTTGTCTCAAGCTCTGCTTTAGGAGAACCCAAGCTAAGATAGTTGGCACAAAGAGCAGTCCTAGAAAGTGGACCTTCAGGGTAGGGCTTTAAATGGGCCACTCATCTAAATGGGACTTTACATGGGCCACAGCTGGTGGTAAGTAGGGTGACAAGAACTAGCATGCACGGACATCACAACTACTTAGATACTTACCTGTGGTTGACCGGGATGAGGTAGAGGTGGAAGGTGATGTGTTGCATTAAGCAGGAGGAGTAGTGCTTGAACCGTTGTAGGCCATGGTAATTATAAGGATTATAGAGTTGTACGGCTTTTGTTCATTGCATTGAAAGTCTTGAAAAAAGAAAACGATGGAATCAGGACAGCAAATTCTCCACGCACAAAGCATGCAGTGTAAGCCAGATCACTTCTATAGAAGCGTTTAATGAAACCCCTCATTTCCAGCAGCTATAAGGCAGACCATATAAAAAATCAGGCCCAAGATCTCATTGTAAAGATAGCAAAATAGAAAAGGTGACAACAGGTGCGCATAATAGGTCTCACATTAGAGTGATGCAAAAAGAGTGAATCCATGAGAACTGAGATGGGAACATTTGGATGTATGAGCCTAAGAACCTTGAACCTCCAGATTCCCCTGAATTGTCTGCACTGACAGAAGTGGCCTTCTTCCCCTTATCGGAGAGGGCATATCCTCTTGCCCAGAAACCCTAACCCTGCGAAGATTTCACTGAGGCAGGTAGCTTGCGATATCCACCCTCATCCCTCCTGGTTGTCTGCAGGCTGATAACAATGATCACGTGTCAGACAATCCCGAGGGCAGAAACAGGGTTCTTGCTCCAGGAGGAACTGTACGACCTGACTAATAGATGCAAGGAGCACATCTGAGAATGGACCTTGAAGATGTTAGACTGCGGGATGCAGAACATGAGGGTGGGTAGGGAGAGTCCATTGATGAGGGGACTCACCAGTGACTGGGACGTGATGTCCTGAAAGGACAGATTCAAACAATTCACTGGAGAGCTATTTCGAGACTTTAAGAAAATGATAATTAAAGAAAAGATTTTTAATAATTGCTTGAAAGAATACAAAAATGTGAAAGGCTTTCTGATTTATAAAATAAAATTCAATTTATAAAATAAAGCTAACATAGCCCTGAAGGCAAAAATGACAACAAAAATTGCAGACCAATTTCTTTCATCAACACAGAGGGGCAATTCCTAAATAAAATACAAGTTATCTTTTTAAACAGTATGTTTTTAAAAGTATAACACACAGTGTATATTTTAAGGGTTTATTTCAGATATACTGGTTTATTCCAGAATGCAATTCTGGCTCAACAGTGGAAACCCTAATATTATAACTTATCATATAAATAGTTTAGAAAAATGACAAGCAGCTATTTGGAAATTCATTTTTTTTTAAAAGAATCTTAGTGAATAAGGAAAAGAAAGAAACTTCTCAGTGTAATTAACTTTATTTCTGGAACAAACTGCCAACAATGTATTTAGCAGTGAAGGGAGGACTTCCGATCAAGATGGCAGAATAGATGGTCCCCAGCGTCACCCTCTCCCACAAATCAACCAATTTACAACTACTAAAAAGCAACAACTGCCAAGCAGTGGCCGCTAGAGCTCAGGGGAAGATGAAGAGAGACCTACGGAGTGCATGAAGGTGGGAGAACCCGCGATGAGAGAAAGGAGGGATCGCACCAACCATTTCTAGCCACGAACACTTCAAGGCTGACCCTGGTGAGCACATGGAGCAAGAGCAGGCAAAAGCTGCAGCTGTGCCCATTGTATGAAGTTGCTTGGAGGCTGCAGGGGAAAAGAGGGCCTTGGTGGCCCCCAGGCCAGCTAGACTACTAATGGGGTTCCACATACAAGTGAGGGGCCACAGACAACTGAAAAAAGGAGCCACTCAGAGGCCGGCGAGTCATTGCAAGGGAGCAGTGCATGGCCTGTCCCATGGGAAGTGTTTGGAATGTGGAGGGTTTGAGAGAAGAGCCCTCCGGGGTGACATTGGGGCACAGCATGGACAGCTGATCTGCCCTCCAATCAGCACAGGACCACTCAGTGG
>NW_007727669.1:376959-378775 GCF_000696425.1 Galeopterus variegatus
TGGACAGCTGATCTGCCCTCCAATCAGCACAGGACCACTCAGTGGAGACTGGTCAAGAATATAGAACTGCAGGGGTGCAGTCCACTGAAAAGATTCAGGCCCAGACCAGAGTTTCCACACAACCCAGGTGTACTGGACTTCACAAGATCCTGAAGTACTTACAAAGTCAACAATTAAAACCAGAGCTGCACAAATAGCCTTCCCCAGATAATCAGCAGCAAAGCTGCAATTTAGCTCAACTGCAGGGCTCAAGTGCTGGTCCCCACAGGAAGTTCCCCCTTTTTAGAAGTAACCAAAGGACAAAAAATTAGTTCCAGTGCAGACTTTAAGTGGTGGGGGTATCTAATAATCCAACACAGAACTGAAAGAAAACACAAAACACCCACAGATCAGAGACCAAGTTCTGATATTGACCTGTAAAGGTCTAACACTACCAAAGAAGACCTACAAAACCTAGAAGGATGGGAAGCTCTCTGGGCTCCCAAGCTGGGTGGGGGAGTCCGAGGGCCTCAGCCATGCCCCACCAACATCCACATCTACCCTGGTGATCACCACCAGGCCACCACCAGAAGTGCCCTGGACTCCTGAGCAGGGGCAGTGTGGGGCCAAGGGCCTCAGCCACACGCACCCCCAACCACGTCCTCATCCAGCTCAGTGACAACCACCGTGTCACCATCGGAAGCACCCTGGGCTCCCAAGCTGGGTTTGGGGAAGCCGAGGGCCTCAATCGCAACCCCCAACATTCAGATCCAGCCCAGCCATGACCAAGCCACCACCAGAAGCCCCCTGGCCTCCTCTGCCAGAGTGAGAGGGGTGCCACAGGCCTTGACTATGCCGCTCACCCTTCCTCATCCTCCCACTCTATCCTCCTCCCCCTTCTCCTCTCCCCCTCCACCCCTCCACCCCAACTGCTCTGCAACAGCAACTTAGAATGTAAAAATAATAATAAATAAATTTAAATATATATATATATATATATATATATATATTTAGCAGTGAAAAGCTAAAAGCATTCCAGTGGTTTATAGGGTAAAGATAAGTCTGTCTTGTGTGCTTGTTATTTAATTGTTGGTCTAAATGTCTAGCCAAAGGACCAAGATGGCGATGGGTCTGGAGGGGGGGTGCCAGAAGACAGCACGAGCCTGAGAAGTGTGCACTGTGCTACTAAAGTGCTATTTGCATTTCCAAGAGCAACAAAAAATGAATAAGTCGTTGATCAACTAATCTACAGCGATAAAAAAGCAACTACAGATTCGAGGTTTAGGGCCGACACAAAAGAAGATTTCTGAGAGCACCCGAGCTGCGCTGCGGGACCGAGTGAGCAGCCTGAGGTGACGGCGATGACGTGGAAATGGAGAGGAAGCCACCCGGCCAGCCCAGGTCTGTAAGTGACCCCCAGCCCGGCCCTGCTTGTGGGGCAGATGCCCGCCTGGCTTCCGCCGGCCACACCAGGCCAGTCACCGGCACCAGGGCTGCCTCCATTTTCTCGGGTGGGGGCGGAGCCAGCCAGCTCGGCCAGGCCTGCCCTCCTCACTCGGCACGGCTCCTCACTGAGCCTTGCCACTTGCTTGCCCTGGCGCGGGGCCTTCCAGGGCCTGCGGACCAGCCTCCCATCCCACTCCCCCTGTGGATCTCTGGCGGGGCTGGTGGCATGGGGAACCCCCGGCCAGCATCGGGAGGGCAGGGAAGAGGAGGCCAGCCCGATTGTCACTCCACTGTACCCTGGGCTCCGGCCTCAGGTAAACTTCCTGTTTTCGGGAGGCAGATACCATCTCTGTGGCCATAAGTTCGGAAGAACCCCTAACCAATTTCTGGT
>NW_007727669.1:379232-379876 GCF_000696425.1 Galeopterus variegatus
GCATCGGGAGGGCAGGGAAGAGGAGGCCAGCCCGATTGTCACTCCACTGTACCCTGGGCTCTGGCCTCAGGTAAACTTCCTGTTTTCGGGAGGCAGATACCATCTCTGTGGCCATAAGCTCGGAAGAACCCCTAACCAATTTCTGGTTGGGAGAGGTGTGGCTGGAGTGCTCCCGAGCTCGCTTGAACCTGCCAGAGAGCTGACTGTGGGCGGGCGCCAGAGTCGGTCTGTGCTGGGGGGATTCAAAGAGGAACTATGTGCTGTGGGCTCCTGCCCCGAGGAGCTCATGCCCTGATGTGGGAGACAAGGCAACTACACAAATAACCGCAATACCAGGAGGAAGGTGAGAAGTCCAGAGAAAGCCCTACTCAGTGCTACAAAGGCACCCAGAGTGACCGGCAGTCTGAGCCTAGTAGAAACCTGAAAGTCTTCCTGGGCGGGGCAGTGCCGGGCAGGGGCTTGAAGTCCCAGCTGATAGACGAGGGTTGCAGAAGACATGCCCCAGCCCAGTACTGAGCGCACAGAGTGGGGAGGCATCCGCCTAAGGAGGAGGAAACTCAGCAGAAAACACACACCCTGCAGGCCGCCTCTGCAAGGTCCAGCAGCCCCACCTAGTGCGCACAGAGCGGGGAAACGTCTGGATA
>NW_007727669.1:381101-387190 GCF_000696425.1 Galeopterus variegatus
GTTAATGTGCTTAACATCAGTAGTAATTAACCCACCAGACTGGAAATTTGCATGAGTTCTAACTTTGACATTACAAGAAACCCTGATTCTTTCTGGGTATTACACACCAGGATGGTGGAAACATATATATAAATATTTTTTTCACTGATTATTTTTTAAAAGAAATTTCCACGAATGCAGTTATTATTTTTTCATGGATTTTTAAACCATTGGCAAATTCCTGAAGAGCACTTCATTCTTTAAGAGGATTTATTTCTGAACTATGCTGGCACAGAGAACTATTTGGCACTGCCTGCTAGCAGAGAAATCTTTAGGTAATATCACTGCTTCCTCAGAATTTACCGTAGCCTGGGAAATACTGTGGCATAATACAGTAGTGACAAGCATTAGCATGCATAATGGGCTCTAATAGACATTTAACGCTGTTTAGTTAGAAGCGGGAGCCGCGCTTTCCCATTGGAATATTCCTCCATCGGAATCCATTGATCACCGATTTCAGTGGGGAGAGGTTAATCCATCAGCCTCTGTAAGCAGACGGCACTGATGGAAATTCTTTAGGTGGCATTGTGGATGAACCAAGCTTTCCATCTTTACAAACAAATGAGTGATATGACAAGCATGGTGTTCAAAACACATTTAACCAATTGATTTTCTTTCCTCTTGTAATAAGATCTGGAGACATATGAAAGTGCACGGTGTGAGCTAAGATTAAAGGAATTGCCCCATGCACAGGAACATACAGAACTAGGAGCCACTAACAGTACCGTAAAGCATGTAGTCACTCATTCTCTTTTTTATATAAAGTTTGTTATTGCAATAAATAGTTATTATTGAGCGGGTGCCTTTCATTTCTGTTTTGCAGAGTCTTATTTCAGGTCCGTGTGTATGTGCACACACACGCGTGTCTTGTCTCAGTAGTCATCTTTCTCTTGGAAGATTTCAGGATGTTTGGCAGTAATCGTTTCTACCTTCTTATTTAATCAGACAGACCCGATGTGGTCTGGGATGGTAAAATTAAAGCCAAAACTAAAGCTACATGCGATACTCTGTACTTGTCAGCATTGATGGTCTTCTCGTTTTTATCTCCCCACATGCAGCCCTGCCTTGAGCTTCACCTACCCTTCTGCGCCCGTCTCCCTCCACATGCATCAACAGATCTTAAGCCGCCAGCAAAGCTTAGGCTCTGCCTTTGGACATAGCCCTCCACTCATCCACCCTGCCCCAACTTTTCCAACACAGAGGCCTATTCCAGGGATCCCTGCAGTTCTGAACCCCGTCCAGGTCAGCTCCGGCCCTTCCGAGTCCTCACAGGTGAGAGAGAAAGCTCGATGGGCTGGTCCGTGTTGGTCCCTAGTACCTCAGTGTTCTCATGGCTTCCATACTGGCCTCCGGACTTTGTGACCCACGGGTATAGTCTTCAGTCTTGATGCATGGACTGTGCACATGCGTCCTTTTCATCAAACAGTCCCTTCTTCCACCAGAGTCATTTTCTCATTGGTGGGAAAGCAGCCTGCTTGATAAGGCTCTGCTCTGAAGCGTAAACCACATCCAGTGTAGACACAGTGTGTGGATGTATTGCTCTGATTTGGTCACTATCTACACCCTTGCCAAACAGCAGTTGCTACTTAGCATCCGGCAATGCTTCAGAGCAAGGGCAGAATTGTACTAGACTCTCTGTTCTTACTTTCACACTGATATGGTTTAGAGAAGAGTCAGGATGCTCCTAATTAAAGAACTTCACAAATGGTTCGTGTTGGTCTCCTATCCACCTCACAACTTTTGTTCTGTTGAAATACATTGTTGGAGCTTTTTAAAGCCTAGGGCTCCAGTGCTATTTTTCTAGCTTTTAAAAGCCACAGGGAGTTTATCTACCCATGAGTTAAATATGAAGAGCTGCCTCATGAATGTGTTTTCCAGCTTTGAACATACTTTCTGGACTCTGTTACCTTGGGATTGGAGCATCCCAGAGTCATGGCCCTATGGCCAGTAAGCCTGCTTGTCTCGAGTCACAGGTTTTAATCATGGCACTGCTCATTGATCAAAACCTAATTTTTGTCTCTGGCCCTGCAAATGTGAACAGCAGAACAAGCCCACAAGTGAATCTGCGGTGAGCAGCACGGGTGACCCAATGCACAACAAGAGGTCCAAGATCAAACCTGACGAAGACCTGCCCAGCCCGGGGGCCCGGGGGCAACAGGTAGGATGCCCAGGCTGTGCAGGCCAGCCCCCACTCCTCCCTAGACCTGGTGTCTTTCCACAGCATTTCCCTGTCCGCTGCCTTTTTGGCCTTGGCATGCTTGACGGAAGGCCAGTTACAGAGTGACTAAATCTGTTTCTCTAGCTCAGAAGCAAACGTGAGCAATTCAGGAAGCTGTATAGGCTACACAATCCTGATAGTCTAGACAGCCTGAGAGTGTAGGCAACTGTAGTTCATAGAGTAAAAGGCTTGGTTAATCTGTTGCTGACCACAGATGGGACCAGGCTTCAGGCCTCATCCCTGATCCTGGGCCTGAATTACTGAGCTCCTGGCCCCAAGACTGAGCTGGGCAAGAGCTGCTGATGTTCCCTACACTGATCATGCTGTTATGGTTTCTTATTTTGCTACTTTCCACTTGCAAAGAGATCCTGGAGAACCAGGAGGAAATCTAAGTCTAGTCAGTCTCTGTTCATCTACCCAAAATCCTGAAAGGAGGAGTTTAGACATTTCAGTCTGGACTCTGCTTCTAGTCACTTAGATCCTCTGGGCCTCAGTTTGATAATGTGTAGGTTATACCCATAATACCATATTATGGGGTTCTTGTGCCTGACACAAGAAGGAGCTCAATGAATGTTAACTCCCCCAAATAGGAGTCTAGACATCCACAGAACCTTGACCTTGCTATCATCAAGATGTTTCAACCTAAATCTGACTGCTTCAACCCATATTTCCTCTTCAGTAAGAACTTTGAGGATGGATTCTGAAACTGATCCTTCTTCTTGCATTTTGCTGGACAACAGCCTTGCTGGTTACATCTCATTGCTTGTATATAGTTTTTATCATCTTGCCCCAAATTAGAATCTGAATCTACACACCTAAATGCCCTTCAGAATTCTGGAAATTCTTTGTATTTGCACTGCTCTGAAGCTGCAGTAGAAGACTGGAAAGGACTGTGCCCCAGCTTTAGATGCTGTGGTTCTCCAGCTTTGGGCTGTGAGGGTATCTTTGAAGATCATAGGTTGAATCAGGAAGGCACTATCTCTATAAAGTCCACAGAGGGCCTCACACAGCCTCCAACACCAGGGAAAACAGAATTAGAAGTACTCATAAACCATTTCTCTGGATTACAAAAATATAAGAATAAACAATTTAATACACTGACAAGAATTAAAACAACTAAACAAAATAGACCAGTCTTTTGGGTAAAGACTACATGACCTAATTGCTTTTCTTATGCGTTTTGTTTTGCGTTGTTTTTGTTTTATATTTTAGATGACATTTTAGTTTATTTTCAGCTTTGTATTCAAGGCAGCAAAGTTTGGCCTCAATTTTTATGATCTGAGCTGCTGAATCACAAATTAAAAATCTGGGAAGGTGTATTCGGAAAATCTGAAAAAATGCGTACACATGATTCCATGTGATTGACTTCTACTCATAAAACGTTCCTGACAGACCAGGGTTCTGTTTTACTTTCACTGAAAAACCGCATTAGGAGAAAGACAAATCTAAATCAGGTTTTTACTCTCCTCTTTGTCTTCCCTCCCACTGTTTCTGATTTTATTCCCCCATCTGCTTTCTTCCCCCACCCCTGCCTTTCAGGAGCAGCCGGAAGGAACAACCCTAGTCAAGGAGGAAGGGGACAAAGACGAAAGCAAACAGGAGCCCGAAGTCGTCTATGAGACCAACTGCCACTGGGAAGGCTGCACCAGGGAGTTCGACACCCAGGAGCAGCTTGTGCACGTAAGTGAGGGCGCTGTAGGCTGGGCTCTGCAGCGCTGCGACCCTTGCCACGGAGGTCAGCTTCTGCGACCCTGTGCTGAGTCAAGTTTCTTAGTGAGCAGCGTTGCAAACTAGAGAGGGCTTTATGACTTTCTGAGAATAAAGAAAACTGAGCCGCAGTGCTTGACCTGTTCAGTCAGCTAAAGCTTAGTGTAAAATTCAATAAAGTCTTCAATAGCGAGTGTAATGACTCTGATCCTGTAAACCAGAAAACAGAATTTTGAGTTAGCGACTTTGATGGTTATTGAGTAATAGTAAGCTGGACATGAATTATTATTAACCTTTTAACCAAGTTTGATTCCCCTTCCAAGGCCCAGTAATGACAGAAAAAATCGTAGGGGTGGGGACTCCTTTTTTCCTCTCTCAAGCCCTCAAGGCCCGATTGCTCTCCCATTGCTTCCTGCAGCAGTGAGTGGCCTCCGTGAAGCAGGCAGATGTTCCGGGTAAGCCATGAGCAGAGTTTCCTGACTTAAGACCAAGCTTTGTGGGGTTAGCAGTTTCATGGAAAAAGTTGTATGTGCTTTTAAATGTGTTTAATGCTGTATGTTTTTGAAAACTACAGCATGGTCAGACTGTGGACCACACCTCCTCCTGCCACACCAGGTTCAGATATCTTCTGCTCCTGCTCCTGTGCACCATTTCGAACAGTGCAGTGACACAGCTGCCCCTGCCCCACATGTGCATGGAGGGACTGACTTTGCCAGTGCTTCCTTAGACGAGGCACTTTCTCAAAGGCCAGTGGAGTGTCCCTGGCAAGTGGAACCAGGAGCAACTGACATGGAAGGGCATTTAGATAATCAAGAATAAAAAATACAGGCTGGTACAGCCTCTGTGCAGAAGCATAGCGTCCTGTTAAGGCATTAAGGATGGTCACAGTGTGGCAGTTTCTTAAGCTTTTAATGTGATGGAAATGTTGACACAGAGCAGTTGTGATTGCCTCTCTCTCTAATACACACACACGCACACACTCATCATCCCTTCTCTTTGTTTTACAGAAACTTTGTATGTTTAGATGATCCATATTTCTTGATGACCCACTTCCATTTGGATTAAACACTGAAATTACAGAGTCCCTGTCACATCCCACCTGCTTCACAGGCTGCGTGAGCTTTTGAGGTGTCTCTCCTGTAACTCGGCCCATCCTGTTATACATCCCACACATTGCAGTTACATTATAGTTAAATACACAGTTTGCCAGGTTTTAGATCTGTTATGTGCCGAATGTTCAGAAGATTTAATGTGACATCAGCAGAGTTTCCCACCCTTTTTCTTTGTTAATCACGTCTCCTTGTAATTGTATAGAAAGAATTATAGATTTCTGAGCACAGCAAAAAACGAAAAAGTCAAATGTTTTTAATTAAGGTATATTTCCAGATTTTTCCATGAACTTAATTTGATTCTTTCTTTTTAATTTGATGCAAGTGTTATTTTTAAGCCAAGCATGACTTAATGGCCCTATATTCTTGCTGACTGTTTTAATAGAAACCACAAAGACATGTAATACTAAGGGGGGAAAAGTTTAGAATTTTTCTTTTAATATGGGGAAATATTCACAGAGCAGCATGTGCCATGAATATCCTTAGTGACACAACCAGTGCGCGACGTAACTGAAGAGCACGTTTGTGTGAAAGCCGCGGTCATAGGAAAGACGCTGACAGTGCTGCTTGCTTTTTAAAACATTCTGAGGATGGCCCAGTCTCATGATGATGTTTTGGAGGATAAGTTATTGGCGCTTCTAAGGAGTCTTGTGATGGTAGTTCAGTTATTATCAAATGAAGAATGAAACGGGTTTATTCCAAGTCTGCATTTAAAGTGAATCGTGTTCCTCATGAGAGGGCGGGTGGGAGGTAACATTTTGGGGGGTGCGGTAGTAACTTAAACCTTTCACTAACTAAGTCATGTAAACGTGTTTAAAAGATAGTGAATATTGAAGGTATTTGTATTTCATGTCAGTGGCAAAAGGTCTCTGATGTTTTACTAGAAAGTTATGAACAGTTTTAAGGGAAGGCTGCTTAAACTACCAACTAAATGACCACCTTGTTGTCTACTTATGAGAACTATCTGTAAAAGCCATGAAAGCACACATGTACAGTGAAATTTTTTTTCTAAATCC
>NW_007727670.1:0-704 GCF_000696425.1 Galeopterus variegatus
CATATGGTCCTTGTGTTTGACTTTATTAATATGGTGTATCACATTTATTGATTTGCATATGGTGAACCAACCTTGCATCCCTGGGATGAGTCCCACTTGATTGTGGTGAATAATTTTACGAATGTGTTGCTGTATTCTGTTTGCTAGTATTTTAGTGAGGATTTTTCCATCTATATTCATCAAGAATATCGGCCTGTAGTTTTCTTTTTTGATTATATCTTTACCTGGTTTTGGTATCAGGATGAAGTTTGCTTCATAGAATGAGTTTGGGAGCTTTGCGTCTGTTTCAATCTTTTGGAATAGTTTGTAAAGAATCGGTGTCAATTCCTCTTTGAATGTTTGGTAAAATTCTGCTGTGAATCCATCTGGTCCTGGGCTTTTCTTTGTTGGGAGCTTTCTGATAACAGCTTCAATCTCCTTTATTGTTATTGGTCTGTTCAGGTTTTCTACATCTTCATGGCTTAGTTTTGGTAACTTGTGTGTGTCCAGAAATTTATCCATTTCCTCCAGATTTTCAAACTTGTTGGCATATAGTAGTTTATAATAGTCTCGAATGATTCCTTGTATTTCAGATGGATCAGTTGTAGTATCACATTTTTCATTTCTTATTATTTGTTATTTGAATCTTCTCTCTTCTTTTTTTTTTGTTAGCCCTGCTCGTGGTTTGTCGATTTTATTTATCTTTTCAAAAAACCAACTTTTTG
>NW_007727670.1:5229-6195 GCF_000696425.1 Galeopterus variegatus
TGAGTCTTTATGGGTGAGGTGGGTCTCTTGAAGGCAGCATATAGTTGGGTCCTCCTTTTTAATCCAGTCAGCCAGTCTGTGTCTTTTGATTGGGGAATTTAAGCCTTTTACATTAAGAGTTGTTATTGAAAAGTGTTGATTTACTCCTAGCATTTTATTTATTTTTGTTTGGATGTCTTAAGTGTCTTTTGTTCCTTTCTTTCTGATTTACTGTTTGTTTTCTGCGTTTGTTGGTTCCTTGGGTTGTAGGTAAACTTTTTTGTTTGTTTGTTTTCTCTTCATTGATGCCATTTTTATTATACTAGTGGGTTTTGATTTTTCTTGGGTTTTTATGGCAGCGGTAGTTGTTTTTCAAGTACCAAACCCAGGACTCCGTTGAGAATTTCTTGTATGGGTGGTCGTGTGGTAGTGAACTCCCGCAGTTTTTGTTTGTCTGAGAAATATATGATTTGCCCTTCATTTCGGAATGATAGCCTTGTGGGGTAGAATATTCTTGGCTGGCAATCTCTGTCTTTTACATTTTGAATATATCATCTCATTCCTTTATGGCTTTTAGGGTTTGTGATGAAAAGTGTGATGTTAGTCTGATTGAGGCTCCCTTATAGATGATTTGACACTTCTCCTTTGCAGCTTTTAAGATTCTCTTTTTGCCTTTGAGTTATAACATGTCTTGGAGAAGACCTTTTTGGGTTGAATACATTTGAGGATCTTTGAGCTTCCTGAATCTGAAGATCTGTGTCTTTTCCAATAACTGGGAAGTTTTCTGCTACTATTTTGTTGAATATATTTTCAAAGCAATCTCCTTTTTCCTCCCCTTCTGGAATACCCATGACTCAGATATTTGAGCGCTTAAGGTTGTCTGATATCTCTCAGATTTTCTTCAATGCTTTTAATTCTTTTTTCTTTTTTTTTCTTTCTTTCTTTTTTTTTTTTGGTCTGCTTGGGTTTTTTTAAAAAAACCCTTTT
>NW_007727670.1:6205-39042 GCF_000696425.1 Galeopterus variegatus
TTTTTTTTTTTTTTTTTTTTTTTTAATTTTTTTTTTTTTTTTTTTGTCTGCCTGTGTTATTTCAAACAGCCATCTTCAAGGTCTGAAGTTCTCTCTTCTACTTCTGCAAGCCTGCTGGTTAAGCTCTCTGTTGTGTTTTTTATTTCACTGAATAAATTCTTCAGCTTGGCAAGCTCTGCTACATTCTTTTTCAGGTCATTGATTTCCTTGTACATTTCTTCTTTCAGGTCCTGTATACTTTTCCTCACTTCATCATGTTGTCTAGCTGAGTTTTCTTGTATCTCATTCAGTTTCCTTAGAATTATCACTCGAAATCCCTTGTCAGACATTTCAAGGGCTTCTTGTTCTATAGGATCTAGAACTTGAGAGTTATTACCCTTTGGTGGTGTGCTTTCTTGCTTTTTCATATTTCTGGTATCTTTCCTTTGATGTTTAGTCATTGTGGCAGGGGGTGTCACAGTCTACTGGTTTGACACTATTGTCTGGCTAGGATGTTGCTGGGGGTGCTAATTTGGTATGGCTACCTCAGTGTCTGCTTGGTTGGCCACTAGTGCCTTGTGTGCATGCTTGCCTTGGGTCTTGGGCCTCTCCAGGGAGCTGCCTCTCTGGTCAGTATGGACTCAGCTGGGCTGCTGGGTCACACGCCAGCACCTCAGGGCTTGTAGTCTCTGCGGAGCTTCTGCCTCCCCTTCTGCTTACTGAATATTTTCAAAAGTGCTTTTACAGTTATTGCCTTCTTGCATTTTTAATTTACTGTATTTTCGCATGCACTTGATGCTTTATGTTATCCTTTGAGAAAAATTTGTCCTTAAATTTGGGATCTGGAAATGTGGTAATGAACAATGTATTTGGCTTTCAAGGAAGTAAGATCACACCTGAATTTTCAGTGCAATGCATGCCCACAGATTTCAGACTTTCCCTGGAGTAGAAGAATAGAGGAATGTTTATATCAGCCCAGAGATGCCAGATATGACACTGAGGTAGGCATTTGGCTATTTAGCCTCCCAAAAGCTAAGGCTAAAGTCAATCATATGTGTGGAAAAACACTCAGACAAAGTCAAACTTCTGGGAACCCCAGTATGTACCTGCATATCCTCAAGTTCTCCAACCTATGAGAAACCCTTCTCTTAAATAATCAGGGTAAGTCCAAGCCCCAAATGATCTACCTAATTAGCAGGAAAAACAGGGCTTTAACAGGTTCTCTCCCAAGGGAGAGGGACACAAAGCATGTTCCGAAATATGTCCAACATATTATTTGTCACCTCAACAACCTCTCTCCAGACCTCGCTCATTTCCTGTAGATGTACAACTGCTGCTTTCCAAAGCATGAGTCCTGCCTGTCTAACCCCCAGACCACAGCTGAGACTAGGCTGGGACAGTTAATAAAACATTCCCAAAGACAACATCATCAGAAGGTAATTACAAATAGAAAACACTTAAACAGGATACAAAATATTATGTCTCCCAAGATCCAGAAGCTAAGTGCCTCCTTGAGGGATGCCTCTTAAGTGGGCTCTCCTAAGCCCTACACCTACCTCTGACCAACTTGGTCCCCCAAATAGGATGACAGCCTTTTTCCATTTCTCCCTGCCAGATCTAGGAATTTTTAGTCTTAGACACAAAGAGAGGAATCAAACCTAATCTCCAAAGAAATGCAACTCTGCCTTCAATGAACATGTCCAACTATGTCATTTTGCAGCCCATGGTCAGCAACTCCTCATTCAGAATTTCTTCTATTCAGAGAGATTCTGGCCAAGAGTCTTCTTCCAATGTTTTCACAAATCCACATGCAGTATTTGCCCAAAGATAGAGTCTGCTTTAGAGCAATAAGAATTTATCAGCTTGTATGTAAAAATAGTGGTATGTCCCTATGTCTGTCTTAAGGTTTCAAAAATATTAGGTCCAATATGAGAACACCTTATTACAAATATATATTTCACTTCTGGTGGTCTTCTCAGTATCCTTTCCCCCCTTCTTTTCTTCTCATTATCTTTAAGCCTTATAGTAGGATTTTCTGGTATTTGCCATCAAACTCTTAACTGGTGTGTGTGTGTGTGTGTGTAGCCAAAGTAGGGCCACATCAATTTCTGTTTTAGCAGAGTGTGATGAAATGGTTTCTTCTGCCCCAAGGCTGCCTCTCCCAGGATGCTTGGCACACAGGAAGGCAGACTGTCCAGAGGCCATCTCCTAACTAGAACAGACTCAGCTTTATTAGTAACATTCCCTGACTAAATGACAGGCACTCAGCAGGGGAAACAAATATTTGTTGAGTAAATGAATACATGAAAGAAATTTTTCCTGTTGTCAGAGTCCCCTATAATCTAGTGAAAGAGGTAATAATTAACATTTACAATCTGTAGGATCAAATAAGTGCTACAACCACGGGGAGCATATTTTCTGGACCAAACCCTGCAATGATAATTCTGATATTTTTTTCTGATTTATTAATATATTTAAATGAAAACATTACATAGGTATCCTAATTTAAATACATCTAACTGCTTTGTACAACTTCCACGTCTCTTACCGTGACGTAAGCCACATCATCTTGTGCATGCCTACTGAAGTTGCTTCCTAATGGGTCTACTGTGTCCATTCTTACCCTCTGCGACTGATTTGAGGGGTTTTATACAGGGACACTGGGCAGGTGAGACACTCTCCTCTGGTGTCCTAATCCAGTGTGATGGAATTGGAGCCTCGGGTTTCTAATGGTCAGGTTCTCTGAAAACAGCTGGTCAGCAGGAAGGAAAAATAAAACTAAGAAAGCCCTTGCAACATAATGTGAGTCCTTAGATTCAGCTGTGCCTGAGGCTTGCCCCTATTCTTTCCAGATACCTAAGTCAACTTCCCTTTTGTGCTTAAGCTCTTTTGGAGTTAGGTTTCCATCACTAGCAAACAAAAGCGTTCTGACCAGTGTAATTCTCTAAGTCTCGGTTTCCTCTTCTGCAAAATAAGCTACCTCCTAGGCCTGTTGTGAGGATTGAGCGAACTAATGTTTGTGTCAGAGCTTTGTAAATATAAATTAAAATTATTTATTGTTTCATACCCTCCCAAAGCACATATTGGTTGGGATGCTTTCAGTTGTAACAGAGCATGCAACTAAAATCAGTTTATGGCATGGCTATTCAAAGTACATTCCCTGGGCTAGTATCAGCCTCCACATCATCTGGAAGCTTCTTAGAAATGCAGACTCATGGGCCTCACTCCAGCCCCACCAATTCAGGATTTCTGTGTTCTCACAAGCTCCCTAAGTGATTCTTAGGCCCACTAAAGCTCGGAAAGCAATGGCTTAAGCAACAAAGGATATATCATCTCATATAGCAAGCAGTCCAAATGTAGGTGGGAGCAAGATGTTTGATTTAGGTCATTTTATTTAATATGATCAAGGGTCTGTGTGCTTTCTATACTGCTCACTGGCTTTTGTCTTGAAGTTTGTCCCATGGCTGGTAGATGGTGGCCTCAGCCCTTAACAGCATATCTGCATAGAATCATGTCCAAGAATATGAAGTGAAGTTTCTCCTCACATAACCTGTTAATCAGAGAGAAAATCCTTCTCCAGAAATCCCCAAAGGATCTCTCCTTTCACTTCAGGAGCTCAGGTTGCATCTGGTGCCTGTGCCTGAGCAATTATGGGCCTGGGGAATTCGGTGACTACAACTGGCTGAGACCAAGCAACATTCATCTCATTGCCTGTTGCTGCAGAGGGGCCAGCTCCCTTGAGCACGTGGAAGAATGAATACCCAGACCTGGGCAGGGCTTTGCCTTGGGGGGGGGGGATGGCCATGGGAAACCACCAAGAGGGTCTGGCACACATCGAAGAGGGGTGCAGTCTGGAGTATGGAATGTGATTTGTATTGCCCGGTCACTCTGCTCCTCAACCAAAGTAAAATCAAATTACTGGGAACCTTCTCCATGTCTTGGTGGCCTCCATAGGTCATGGATGACAGAGATTTTTCAAGGTGTATCAGGTGAGTTTTTTGTTAGCTCAGAAAGGCCAGGGAAAGAGATTGGGTGGGAAGGGCCTGGTCTTCTCAGAGGACACCTGAGGTACCACATGCCCCACAGGTCCACCTGGAGTATATGCTCCAAACCTTCCCCAATGTCAAGGCCACACCCATAACACCAACTGTGTTCCGTTATGAGTCCTGCACTGCACAGTAGTTCTACAAATGCTCAGTTATCTCATCACCTAGAGGGTACCTGACATCCTCAAGGGACAGGTTCCAAGGCATTTGTAATTTCTAAATCCATGAATACCAATGCAGCATGTAAGTTCTCCCATAGAATGCACCAAGTATATTTCACATCAGTGACAACATACATGACAAGGAGTAAACATCTAAATTGAGAAGTGGGTGCTGGGCAGGCAGCTTGGCTCACTCACTAGTCAATGACTCCTGCGCAACAGCTCCATGGAGTTGTTGCAGCAACAGATCTCACTTTAGCTGTCTTGTAAAAATTCAGCATTTAGGAAGAAAGGAGGGCATCATCTGGCAGCCAGAAGCCGAGTGGTACTTCCCCTCAGATGTATAGGTTCTGTTTTATCCATGAGCAGAGCCCAAGTTTCTACTCTACATGCACCTTTCCAGAAAGTTTCCTGTTGTTTCATGTTTTGGCATACATCAGGAGGCGGGTCCTGGTACTTCCAAGTAAAGAAACTAATAGTGCACATCTGACGAGCATTGTATAAGTATAAATTTTGAAAACAGTTACAATAATAGTGAATAAGGTTAAATATATATCTGAAAAGAGAGTCAAACATACATTTTGAAAGCAAGGGGAGAAACGAGGTAAGCAAGAGAAAGAAAGGAGATTTAGACACACGTCTGAAAAGGAAAGGAATCACAGTATCTGTTCACTGTCCAATGTGTAGGTTATGTGACAAAATTATTCTGATGGGGGCTGATCTCTCTCACCACTGTACACAATTCAAATTCTTAGCTCAGAAAAATGGCAAGTTAATACACAGATCGTCGAATCTATGAACACCAAGAATATCTGAGAAAGAAGCAGGACAGCATGTTGAGTGTGGCATCCATGTCGCCCCCGGATCCATCCATAGTCAGGAAGCCCACAGCACAGAGGCGAGCCCTGCCGTCGGTTTACCCACTCGTTCTGCTGTTCTCTACAGCTCCTCCTTTGCCTTCTTCTTTCCAGTCGATGCAGCTTTTGCACTGGAACTAAACATCCTTATCTCCTCCTCACAGTCCTCTTGTTCTTCCTACCACAAAGTATTAATCCTACAAAACACCCATGACTGCTGGATCTTAGCAGTCTGTGGCTGTTGTCAGGACTGTGGGCTCTGGAGTCAGTCTGCCTGAACTTGACCCCTGCCCACCACTAAAGACCCATGTTGACCTTGGGCAGTGCATGTAAGTTCTGTGAACCCCAGTTGGTCCCTGTGAGTTGGGGATCATGGGAGCATAGACCTCATGAGTGTGGGGAGGAGGAAATGCTGTGTTGCTTATAAATAAAGTGCTCAGGGGAGCAGCTGGCACAGAATGATGCCCCATACGTTTTTACCTTGGATGACAGTGTAGATGATGGTGGAGAACGCAGAACAGTACTAAGGTGTTTCTTGGCACCTCTCCCCACTACCTCTGATGACCCATGATCCCAGGATAACGTGATGGCAATCAATCAGGTTCCACAGAGTGGGGAGTGGGGCCTGCAGCCCACCAGCAGTGCCAGCTGGGCTCTGGGACTCTGCCGGGGAGAGGTAGTGGCAATAGGAAGCTGGTCTTGTGAAGGGTTTGCCTGCAGATGCTCTGGAAATTCACAAAGCAGAAGGCTTACCTGAATCCACACCAAGTCCCCAGCTGGACAATGCTCTGAAATTTCATCGAGGAGAGGGGCATCCTGATTCCAGACTCAACTCCCACTTGACAAGCTACACAGCCCATCCACGGGCCGACCCCACAGCACCCCCAGACAGGCTCAGTCACAGGGTGCCCCCGTGTCCCAGGGGCTGCTAGTACCGTGGCAGCTGTGTGAGCCTCCAGTCCAGGGCTGGCAGGGATTCGGGAGGAGCTTCCCAATCCGTGAGGTACCCCCATCTCTGAGATCTCTTTGGAAAGACTGAGAACTGCTCTGCAGGGATTTGAACAACAGTGTGAACCCTAAGTTCAACCTCCAAGTTGAATGATTTATGTTGCTATATTCATCTGGTAGTGTTTTTAATTAGCGTCCTGGGAGAAGGCTGCAGCCTTGTGTTTCTCCTGTGGAATCTCAGGGAAAGCTCTATAGGCCCACTGAATTGTTTTGGTAACAGGATCCAATCATGACCACGGTGAGCTGATGTCGCCTCTGGATAAGTCAGGCCCAAAATGGTGTCTTCCTTGCTTAACCAGCTCCTGAGGCATCTTCCTCATTTTGGAGGGCTTAACCCTGCTGCCTGGGCAGAGCTGGGAGGCTTAAATGAGAGGGCAGGACTGGTGCCTCACATGGTGCCAGCAGCTGACAGTGTATTTTGGCACGACATCGCCTGAGGGCCCTGCACAGTCTCAGAGCAGAGCCTGAGCGGCTCCAGGGGCAGAAACCCAGGAACCAACAAGCATGTTTCCACAGTGCTTGCCCCTGCCTCTGCTCTTTTCTAAGCACTGCCTGAACTTCACCAGGTGCAGCCAGGAGGTGACCAGAGCAAGAGGCCAGGGAAGAAGCAAGCAGCAACCCTGGGGAGCCAGGACAACAGAATCAGATGCTGGAGACCACACAGAGGTGAGGTGCCCTGATCGCATGGTTCTAAATCCCATATTAGGGGCCTTTGCTAAACAGGTAATGGAGCAGCCTGGAGAGACACAAAACCTGCCGTGACTGCCAGCTCTGCCCCTAACTAGCTCAGTGATCTTAGATACTCAACCTCTCAGTGCCTCAGTTTCCTTCTCTGTAAAATGGGGCAACGATAATGGGCTAGCACGATGAGGTAATTAAAAAATGATATTTGCTTCCTTTGGCCTTTTGGCAAGTTACTTGACCTCCCTGACCCTCAGTCTCTTCCTCTGCAGATACAATAATCCCCACACCACTGAGCTGTGGGGAAAAACATAAAATAACCAACATGTACTGCACTGACCAAGCACATACTCTGTAGCTCACGCCATTTTTACTCATTTATCCTCCCAATAAACCTATGAAGTGGGTACTATTATCATCTCCATTTTACAGGTAAGGAAATGAGACACAGCGAGGTTAAGAAGCCAGCCCAAGGCACACGGCAACCTGTATGCTCATCCACATTTGAAGGGGAAAAACTGGAAGATTTGTCTCTGAAATCGTAATACAGTTATTATGAGGGATGAGACCTAAGAAATTTTAAGTTTCTTTGGGCTTTTCTCTATTTCTAGGTTTCCTACCATGAAATGTGTAATTTTCATTATCACATGCAAAATAGTGGTAGCGTCTCTCAACAGAGGTTAAAATATATCAAAAAACAAAAACCGTGATTCAGCCCTTCTTGACCTGATACTCTTCAGGCTGTTAAGAAGAGTGTGCTGTATAATTCCATTTTGTTTTTTTTCAAATACCCAAAATAGGTAAATCTATAGTGACAGAAAGCAGATTGGTGGTTGCCAGGGGCTGGGAGCGGGGAAGGGGAAGCAACTTTTGTACAAGAAAATGGGGTTTTCTTTGGGGGTGATGAAAATATTTTGGAACTAGATAGAGGTAGTGGTTGCCCAACATTATGAAGGTGCTAAATGCCACTGAATTGTTCACTTTGGAATGGTTAATTTTTTGTTTTGTGAATTTAATCTCAAGTAAAAAACAAGAAAGAGTGAAGTACCCATAGCTAATTCCTGTTCAATGCTGGGAAGACCTTGCCTTCTGATCCTCCTCTGAAGCTTTGCCTGAGCCCTCAGGGACAGGCCAGCCCCCTGTGTGTGGCCCCTAGAGCCCCTGAGGAGGAGGTGGCATTCATCAGCCCCCTTGGAACCTTGAGGGCTTTTTCTTAATGGCCTGTCCCCTGCACTCCCATTCCCCCGACCTCACTGGTGCCTCCAGAGCTGGAGTCCCTGTCCTCTTCCCATAATGGTCTCAGGGCCCGCCGGGGTGGGGAACAAATAAACATTGTGCCTGTTTCTGAACTTACTCATTACTCTTTGGTGTGGACATTAAAGGTGAATCATTTTCCTTATAAACCCCCTCCATCCTTCAAACCTGCTGACCACTGAGTCTCCCTGAGCACGAAACTGGAAAGCTGGTCTCATGGGAATAATGATATTAAAATAGGGTGGTAAAATTTGGAAGCCCCAAGCAATCTTAGGACCTGGAATTTTCTCCCAGTTCTGCTGCCTTTTAGGAAAAGCCTGTTCCACAAAAGCCAGCAAGATAAGGTGCACCTGCCTTGTGGCGCTGGGGCCTCACTGGTGGGATTCCCCTAATTCCTGGTTTCAACAACACTTTTGGGAAACCAAGTTAGTAAGGCAGCCCTCAAGGAGAGCTCAGAGGAACCAACACCAGTCCGTGCAGAAAGGCTGGCTCCTGTTTTCATTCTCCTACATCTTCCAAGGTGCAAACAGCAAGTGCTCAGTAACAGTTTCCAGATAAATTCTACGGAGAGATAGCAAAAGGTTGTGTTTGAATCTCAGCTCTGCCACTAACTAGCTGGGTGACTTTGGGTGGGTTTCTCTGCTTCCTTGAGCTTGAATTTCCTTGGCTGTAAAAGGGAGAAACAAAAGTCCAGCCCCTGCCTCCCCAAGTGTGGCGGGGCTGAGACAAGTGAAGGGACACAGGCCAGCAGGCCGCTTGTGGGGGCTCAGGTAGTGCAGCTGCAACGTGACAACAGCAGCATGGGAAGGGGACAGCATGCACTCTCACTTTCAAACTTTCCTGCCGTCATCTTATTTATTTTCCTGAGGTTAAGTTCCTGGGGTTTAGATCTGGTGTGACCCAGCAAGGCTTTGGTTGGCTTTGCAATGTCAATAAGGAAACGTGCTGCTGGGCCTTGCGTCCTCGGCTGCCAGGAACTCAGTCCTCTCACCCCCACCGAGATGCACTTGCTCCGCCCTGAGTGGGCACGGATGGTTGGCAGCGTTGCCGCCCAGCTGCAGAGGAGCAGTGAGTGGTCGTGATTCCAGAGGCTTCTCTGCTCACAACGTGCCGGCGCAGCCTGCTCCAGGCGTCGGGGAGCCCCAGAGCCCCTGCTGCCTCCAGGGGAGGGCTCAGGACAGGGGCAAAGGCTGGGAAGCCAAAGTCTCCGCCTCTTACTGGAAGCGAGGGCTCTTGAAAGGAATACCCAAACACTCTGTGCCTCAGTTTCCTCATCTGCAAAACAGAAATAATAACTCCTCTCTCACGAGCTGTGGATTAAATTTTTAGGGCTGCTGTACCAAAGTACCAAACACTGAGAAGCCTGAACAGCAGGAATTTATTGTCCCACAGTTCTGGAGGCTGAAAGCCTGAAATCAAGGTGTCGGTAGTGTTGGTTCTTTCTGAGGGTGGTGAGGGAAGGATGTGTCCCAGGCCACTCTCCTGGACTCGTAGGTGGCCGTCATCTCCCGGGGTGTCTTCACCTCATCTTCCCTCTGTGCATGCCTGTCCCTGTTTCCATGCTGAATTAGGGTCCACCGTAATGACCTTGTTTAAACTAATTATCTCAGTAAAGGTGCTGCCTCCCAATAAGGCCACATTCTGAGGCACCGGGGATCAGGATTTCAACCTGTGAGTTTTTGGGGAGACACAATTCAGCCCATATCAGGGTGACTGCGGTGATGACAGGAAATCAGGGATGGGTAACATTCGTAAATGTTACTCTCCTGGAGCAGGGGGAGCCTTCCTTTTGGGGACATTTTTATTCTCCTCATCTGGCCTGGGCAGTAGAAGCAACTTATGTTGAAATCTTGGGTGATTCTCTATCCTATTCTAGATGATTCTATTGTGCACCCTATGGACATAGGCTATAAGCTCAGAATAAAATGTCACAGTGATCCAAAACCCTGGCTTGGTGAATTCTTCTAGACCGTGTTTTCTCTTCCTCAAGCTTCAGACTGCTTCACTTAACAAGTAGTCTCCTTTGGTAGCTACAATCCCAGGCCCAGGTCCGCCAACCTGTATTCCAGGCTTCCAGGCTTCCAGGCTCCCTGTGCTAGGGCTGGTGAGCAGAGACGAGCCTCAAAGGACAGACCAGCAGGGAGCTTCCACCCTAAGTGGCTCAGGGCAGGGGTAGACCAGGTCCAGGTGCACCAAGCAGGACTGTGAGGAACTGTCCAGTGGGAATATCTGTGATCTCAGTAATGACAGTGAGAGGACAGTGCTCTGATATGACTGAGCTGGGGATCCAAGCCTTCGGGGTGCAGGGCGGGGTCTCCCCAGAGAAGAGTGGCCATTCCCAATGTCAATCAGGCAGGAAAGGAGGATCCTGGGAAAGGAAGCCACTCTGAAGGGGGCCTTAGGCTGCTGGGAAGTTGTTGCTTTCTTTTCAGGCCCCTTTCCCCTGGACCTGGACCTCGGGAGTTCCAGGGGTAGGGAGGAGGGGTGCCAGGGGCTGTGGAGTGGTGGCCCAGGGGGAGGCTAAGCCCGGCAGGGGACAGCCATGTCCATGGGCACTTGTCAGCTACTCTGTTTATGTTTGGGCCTCCTATAAAATCTTGCTAACCAGTCCTACCTGGTCTCAGCTGTGCTGGGGCAAATTGAGGGAAGGGTCTGTCTTGAAGTGTAGGTCAGAGAGGGTAAAGAATAGGCAGGGGCTTGTGTTGCCAGGGATATGATGACACTGGTGAGATCCCAGAGGGAGAGAGGGGAGGGAGGGGTCTCAGAGGCAAGGCTCCGTTGGACCTCCCGTGTGGACCGACCTTGGAGAATCAAGGTGTGTACTTAGTTAGGATGCCAGTGGGGGAGGCACAGCCGCCCCAGAGACTGAATCCCTTCTCAGTGGGCTTCCTGTCCAAAGACTGGTGTCAAGGATTGTGTGCTGAGAGCTGCATCTGCTTGGGCATTCCTGTGAGAGAGGCGGGAGCCAGTGGAGGGCCAAGAAATCCCGTTCTGGAAAGCCTGGGTTCAGACTCCAGAAGGAACAAGCTCTGAGAGTCAGAGCAGGATCAGAGAGTGGATTACAGAGCTTAGGGTTTGGAAACCTTCACCTGTGCTCTTCAAAACCTCCTTGACCTCATTTCCTAGCAGTGCTCTGGAGCCACCCAGGCCTCTTGGCTGTTGCAAGAGCACATGAAGCGGATCCCAGGTTTCAGGGCCATTGCAGCTGCTGCACTTCTCCCTAGAACATTCTTCCCTCACATATTCACTTCCTTCAAGTCTCTGCTCAAATATCGCTTCAGAGAGAGGTCTCTGTCTGCCCCGTGGAAAAGAGCAACTCTTGTTTATTTCCTACACTTTTACTTCACAAACTTCCTGAAATTATATTCTGTAGTATGTCCATTTGTTTCTCTGATTATTGTCTGTTTGCCCAGTAGAATGTAAGCACCATGAAGGCAGGAACTGTGTCTCGCTCACTGTTGACGGGGGCCTCCAACAGGGCCTGGCACATAGTAGACATTCAGTGAATATTTGTTGAGTGAATGAATGAAGACAATAGGCATCTACTTAGCTTCTACTAGAGTTCCCAGCCCTGCCTTGGTGGAGGGTCAGGCTGGCTTCAAGGGGCAGGCACATGGCAGAGGCAATGCCGAAGAGCCACACATATTCCCACCTGGCCCCTCTCCACGTTGTCCCCCATCTCTCTGTTACTTGGCCATCTCTCTAGAGGACATCCGTCCCTCCAGAGTGTTCCTTGACTGCACCGCTCGTGCATTCTTCTTTGCCTTTTCTCTGGCTGTTGTGTCATGCAGTGTTCATTCCCCTTCTCAGCTTTCCAAAATCTTGCTCCTCTTTAAGATCAGAACTTATTGATCCTTCAACGGCTAGATGGAGGCTCTTTATCCTTTCTGTGAAATCATAGCAGCTGAAATTAATATTCCTTTTCCTTGGATCCCAGAACGCTTTCTTCATACTCAGTTAAAGCCATTTTCACTTTAATAATTCTGACGTAATGAGGACATAAAAAAAGGTTCTGTCCTCTCCGGAAAATGGTGAGATTCCTAAAAGGCATGAACGAAGTGTTGGTATCTCTAGGACTTTGCCTGTAATAAATGCTCAATTAATATTTGCTTAATTGAATAGAATTGATGTTATTCTCTGACAATTTGGTGGGGAAAAGGAAATGAATTTAAATATGTGCTGTGTGCTATACACAGTGCTAATAATGCCAAAAAAGAAAAAAAGAAAAAAATCCACAAGTCCTCATAGCAATGTTACCAGATGTGTATACCATCTCTCTTTTATAGGTGAGGGTCAGAGAGGTTTTGTGAGCTGCCCAGGGTTGCACAGCTAGTAAAAGGCAGATCCAGGGTTTAAAGTCAGACTTAATCATTTAAAGACAAAAGGGCTTACATTTATTTAAATTATTTTTATCCCTATAAATTCAGTATGGAATTCTAGAAATAAGCATAGCTACACATAAACAGGTATAGATTTGTATGCCTGATTTTAACATACCAATGGATAAATAAAAACGATGTGTCCTTTTTCTATGAAGATGAGAATAATTTTATATAGTTTCCTTTTTTATGCAAATAGACTCTAAACTACATAGACACCTGCCCAAGATGAATCAACACAATTGGCTACAATGAGGTCCCATAAATTGATGATACGTAGTTAAAATTTTTCTTGAGGCCAAAATTAGTTCACCCCGGGGCCGGCCCGTGGCTCACTTGGGAGAGTGCGGTGCTGATAACACCAAGGCCACGGGTTCGGATCCTATATAGATATGGCCAGTTAGCTCACTAGCTGAGCGTGGTGCTGACAACACCAAGTCAAGGGTTAAGATCCCCTTACCAGTGATCTTTAAAAAAAAAAAAATTAGTTCACCCCGGACTTGTAAAGACAAGAGAGGTATTTATAGTATCGATAACAACTGATTCCAAGTATTTGTAAGCCAATTAAATTTATTCTAGAAAATCTTATAAATACTGAGTTTAATAGCTATCATATTGGGCTCATTAGCTGAAGCAACAGTTTAAAATTCAAATATTTAAAACCTCCATTGAAGCTAAGAATAGGAAGATAGACAGTTGTCTTGGAGTGGTATCTAAGGGCAAATTTAGCTCACTGGATTTAGTTTGCTCCTGAAGAAGTAAAATTTTACGGTAGTTCAAGTGAACTGAAATCTTTGTCCCATCAAAACTACCCACAAAGGAAACATCTTTCTGAAGACTGCAGTCTACCATTTAATGAAACATATCAGAGCATGAAAATTGCCCTTTAAAGCATTTCCATTAATTCCTTCAATGAAATACTTCCAGAGTGAAAACAAATGCCTTTGTAAACTTTTGCACTATTTTCAGAAAAGCTGGTTCTCCAAATGTCTCACCTATAAATTTGAAGAACAGCAACACTTGTAACAACCGAAAAAATATATAGAAAGAAGGTCTGGAGGAAGACACTTTTATATAATTACAGTCATTTGTTTTTTCCTAAAGAAAGTTTCCTTCTTTTAGTAATAATTAAACTTAAATACCTTTCCATAGAAAATCTGGAAAATGCAAAACAATTTAAAAAACGAAGAGAAAAGAAAAAGACTCAGAAAAAAGAAAAAGACTTTTGCCCCCTGCTCACAGAGACAGTCATGATTAATGTGTCGATGTAGTGTCTTTCTTTTTTTCCCTAAGCTTGGTTTTTACAGATCTCGGGCTTGCTGTTACTAATTTGCTCATTATTTCATTCTAAACAGCGCCAATGACCTGGCAGATGGAGGCTGTGGCCAGCAGCGGGTAGAGACCCAGCCGCCCTTGATGCTGTGGTCTTAGGTGAGTCATTTCTCATCTCCAGGCCAGAAGTTTTCACAGGTTTGTTCTGAGAATCTAAAAAAAGGCAGCAAACCCCTCTCCACAAAAATGCACACAGACCCACACTTTGCATACGAGTTCAGAGCTCATGTCCAAACCCCTAAGCGATCCAGGAGCCTGAACTAGATGATTGTTCAAGAGTTCCTTAACAGTTTACAACTCTGCCTTCTCAGAGAAGCTTGCAGATGTCTCCATTTGTTATTTAAGTCACTGTGAGTTCTAAGTAATAAGGGAGGAGAAAGCCGTCCTGGAAGGTTGCCTGGGCCTCTCCACTACAGACAGTGCTGCCATCTCTGTGCATCTCAAAGCCATGCTGTAGGAAGAGGGAGGTACACAGGCTTTCTGTGCATGGTCCCAGTCCACACTATTGGGGACATCCAGATTAGCACAGTCCATTTGTGTCGGGGTCAGCAAAGAACTCATCAGTCAAGACTCAAGGAAGGGTTTGTTTTTTCCATCCCTGAAAAATAGTCCCTATTTATGACATGCCCTGAAATGCATTTGATGCTGCCTGGGGGTGATGGCCACCCTCAGGCCGTGACCACACAGGATCCCAAGGAACCAGGACAATGACTACATCCAAGAGGTGCCAACTTCCAAGCCACTTCAGCCGCACAGTGTGGTAACTGTGCACCCCTCTCATCTCCTCCCCTAGGGACATAGCAAAGCTGACACCAGGGCAGTGTGCAGCAGCAAGCTCAGTTGGGGACAGAGCCAGGTGCTGGCAGGGCAGATGGTCTAGTGGGGTCAACTGGGGGTCCGGGGTGAATGGTGCCCTGGGAAGGACTTCTAATGGGGGAGGGGGAGGTATAGAAAGAAGCAAGGAAGCTTCCACTTACTGGGCACGCATTGCACCTAGTGCCATGTACACAGTCATTCTATTCTTCAGGCTTCTCAATAAACACGTGAGACAGGTATTGTTCAGCCACTGACCCCACAAATACTGGCCGGTGGCTCACGGCCGGACCCTGGGAGATGGTGGCTGACAGACAGCAGGTCCCCGCTGCCATGGAACTTACCTTCTAGTGGCGGAACAGACAGAGGAACTGGACAAATAAGTACATGATGTGACAGGTGTAGGTGCTCCGAAAGGGCCAGTGAGTGGTGGGTAGTCGGGAGAGGCTGGGAGTGAGGGAGTGGGGCGAGGGTCTGCGCTGACGCGGGGCAGTCAGTGCCAAGGCCCTGAGAGGAGGGGGGCTCGTGCCAAGGGACGGCAGGGGGCCAGCACGGCTGGTGTCTGGCTATAAAGGGATGGAGTGGGAGTTGGGACTGGTGGCAGATTATCACAGGCCATGCTGGGCACTTGGGACATTGTGCCGAGTGAGCGATAGGATGCGAGCCATCAGAGCGTTGAGCAAAGACATGACAGGATTTGGCTTCCATTTTCAAAGCATTGCTCTGGCTGCTGAGTGGAGAGTTAGATCACAATGGGCAAGATAGACAAGGGAGGGTGAACTAGGACCCTTTGTTTTCAGGTGAAGATTCTGAAGCTCAAGAATGTGCCTCAACAATCTGATGGCACCATGACCATCCTGAAACTATGGATGACTCCCCTTTGCCCTGAGGGTAGGGCACACTTGCATGCTGCTGAGATCCTTTGAGATCTGCTTCAGTCTTCCTCCCCATGTTTCTCTGCTACACCATAGCCTTCTGAAATTCTCTCCAGAGGCTCACATTCCTGACACTTAGCTAGCCTTTGCACATTTTCCCTGATGCGTGCTACGCTCTCTTCTATTTCTTTATGTGGCTAAGTCCTAGTCACTCTTCATGCACTTAACCATCTTTGTCTCAGGAAAAGCTACCCCTGCCCCTGGCAGACCACTCTGGGTGGGCTTCGTATGTCTGTAGGGTCCCCTCTCCACAGTGGTCGTGCTCACATTGGGAGTCCCTGCTCTTTGTCAGCCTCCTTCTTTGGGCTCAAATCACCAAGGGCAGTTCAGCTTCTCTCCGGTTCACCTGTCAGCACTTAAGCCATGTGTGTGCCCTGGCAGATAATATGAACACTTGACAATGAGTTCTTTGTGAATTGAAGAGAACACTTACCTGAGATCACACAGCTAATAAGCCTGAACACCAGGGATCAGACTTCTGATTCCAACTTCTTTTTGGCCCCAGGACTTGAACTCAAGTCTTGGTTTAGCCCCAGCTAGCAATAGCTGATGAATGAGACATTTAATTTTTCTGAACCTTGGTTTCCCCAACTATAAAATAAGAGGGTTGGACACTGAGTTTATTTCCAGAGCTAAATGCTGTGCAGGTGCTCCCAAAGTTTATCTGACAGCAAGAATCTCCCAGGCCCTGGGGGTCCTTCTTAAAAATTCTTATTTCTGGTCTCACCCCAATCTGCAGAATCACAGCTCCAGAAGATGAAGTTAGAATTTTGCTTTTGTTTGTTTTTTAATTCAAGAGCCCTATGGTGATTCTTATTATCAAATAAGTTTTGGAAATACATATTTATGGAACTCCTTCCCAAAGGAGGTTCCCAAAAGAGAAAGGTCAAAGAGGAGGTGAAAATATAATTGCAGTGACTATTTCGGCTGTAACAACAGTTCCCTCTCACATGTCTCCTCTCTTATAAAAAGAAACTGCAACTGAAGCCTGATATTTATTTATGTGAATTATTTTGGGGGCCTAACAGAAGGCTCCTGAATTTCCGCTGAGAGTGCAGTTTCCTGGACAAATCTAAATAGTACTGCCCTGACAAGCTTTTACCAAGTCTGAATTAAGAACACTCAAAAGGAGCACAAACAAAGTCAGAGAAACTCTCAAAGGCCCCGAAAGGAGAGGCAGAAGCCCAGAGAGGTTAACCAACTTATCTGAAGGCACATAGTGGTAGGTGGTGGAGTTGGAACCAGACCCAGCTCTCTGTGTCTCTGGATGGCATTTTTCCTTCTGAACTGTAAGAGTGTAACAGGGCAATGTTGGTTCTGTGCAGAAAACAGTGGTGCCCGTACTTCAGGTCAAAAGGTGCTGCAAGGCCAGTGCATGGCATGTAGTAGGCACTCTCAGGTAGGGGTTCACTGGTTGACTAATCCCATCCTCTTATCATCCTGATTTGGAAACAGGGCACTTTTCAGACTTTTCCATTCTCTGCCTTGTTGGAGTAAATTTATGAAATACTTCAGACAATTTCCCACTAATCAAATGGAAATGTATGTTTGATGGTTAAAAAAAAAAAATGATCGATTCTGGCCCAAGGGAGACAGACTGATTCTCACTCTGTCGTTTCCTTACCTCTCGGAACCTCAGTTTCCTCATCTGGAAAGTGGAGATGATGCCTCCATCACTGTGTGGTCGGTGAGGGTCAGGTGAGGTACTACACAGTACCTGGCACAGAGTCAGCTCTTGTTGGTGAAATGAAAGAATGGACAAATGAATGAGAGGGAGGAAATGGTTTACTCTGCCCTGGATTTGGAATTTGTCATCCCTCCTTTTCTCTGTCAAGTGTGCAGTAACTACAGCTGGACTCTCCCTGGATGCAGAGTCTGTGGTTGATGGTGGGGAGAGTGTGAGAGTCCAAACACGCTATGTCAGTAAAGACACCATGATCGACGAATAAGGATATCCCACCACCTTCCACCGAGTATGATACGTTGGCATTTTATTAGTTGTAAAGAAGTTTGGCTACAAGTAACAGAAAAACCCAAGGTTACAGTGGCTTAAACCCAATAGAGGTTTATTTGTCACTCACGTTCACAGCAGCAGAAGGAAGCAGTGCAGGGCTGGAGTGGGGCTTCACTGTGCTAGGTACCCAGGCTCCTTCCATCTGATGCTGCGGCATGTGCAGCTTCTATTTTCAAAGTCAACTCATGGCCCAAGAAGGCTGCTGGACTGCGGGCCATCAACCCGAGTCCTGGCCAGCAGGTAAGAAGGAGAAATGAAGAAGGAGACACTCTCTCCCTCTAAGGACATTTCCCAGTCATTGCACACACCACTCCTGCTTAATTCTTCTTGGCTAGAATTCAGTCATATGGGCACTCCCAGCTGCAAGGAAGGCTGGGAAATATAATCTTTACCCGAGGAAGTCAGGTGTTCTGCTTAACTCAAGATCTCTAAGAGAAAAGGAAGATGAAGAGAAAAGATGTTGGTAGACAGGGAGCAGTGTTGGCCACAGCTTTATGACTGTGTGCTGTCTGAATACTAGTCAAGTGCCAGTCACTTTTAAATGTTGAGTTGGAGGGAGACAACAGAATGCTTTTCCCTTAAATGAATATCTTATTTAGTAACTTACCATATATAACTGACACATGCACATTTGCTTGCTTTGAAATTGGGCTGGGAAGCCTTGAACACTTTCTGCTAAAACTCTAGGGCTCCATGCATCATGCTTGGAAAACTTCACTCTTAGACGGTGAGCCCTGCCAAGGAAGCCCACTGTTAACGAAGGAGTAAATAGGCTTTTAACATGGACTGTCTTTGTTAGATACACGTTTCTATTATATGCTTTCATTTACAGAGCAGAAACTGAGGCTCAGAGAGAACAAATAACTAGTCAAGGTTGTGGAATCAGCGCCCACAAACACCTTCCCCTGTCTACATCCCCTGCTGCGTAACATACCATGACGAAGGGACACGCCTGGGACTTTTCCCGTGTTCTGTTTTCTCCTGTTGTGGGATTGAAGGAAAGACGCATGAACTGAGGAATCTGGAACCCTTGGTACCTGTCTCCCAGGTATCCTCTTTCTATGGGCTACTGTATCTGCTGCTTCTGCCTCCAGCAGGGAGGAGCATGTGACAGGCAGCTCGTGGAAAGAAGAGACAGGGCAGGGAGATCTGAGTGGTGGTGGCTGAGAGGAAGGGGAGCTGACAAAAAGCTCCACAGGCCCCGAGCTGGGTGATGCTGTCCTCAGCCTCCCTTGGGAGACTGGCCTATTCACCACACATGGCTTTTTGAAGGCAAATAGAAGTGGGATTTGCACTTGGAATGTCACATGGAGTAAGGCAGGCCTTAAAGGGCCAGAAGACCCAGGTCTGCACTGAGTTTTAGTGGGGAATCCCATGGCTCAACTCTCAGTGATGGCGGCGTAGAGTTTGGGAACCACTGGGCCAGACACTCTCGAGGATTCTTGTGGCCTTATCTTACACTATCCTTGGTAAAGGGGGAGCCCAGGAGCTGGGAAATAGAGCAGAGGAAACGGGGGTGGGGGGTGGGGGGATCTTTTCCGGAATTCTCTTTATTAACACAAATGGTTCCATGGCAGGGAGCCCTTCATGGTGGGTGACCATTTGGTAACACTGCTCTCCGTGCCTACTAGCCGGGTCACTGCGGGCTTGCCCGTGACTCTCAAGCTAGAGGCAGAGAGATTTGTTTACATTACAGCCAGGACACACCTGCAGCTGAGCCCAAGTGCTGTGCTGACCCCGAGAGGAGCAGGAGAGCAAGTCTGCCTTTCTTCCTACTGCCCTGAATGAGGGGAGATGCGTGGTATCCCAGGCAAAGTAGCAGCTTTGAGTCAGAGGGACCTGGGACTTAATCCCTCAGCCAGTCTGCACCTAGAACACATGCTTTTATTCTCTCTGGCTGTTATTTACAATCGATGTCCTCACGATGAGTTCTTTACCCTCTGTGTGTTTCAGTTCCTTCCTCTGTACATTGTCGCTAGCACCTAATATGGCTTAAGACTTCGAGGATTAAATGAGTTAATACACACAAAGAGCTTTGCACAGCTTCCGACAGCTATTATTTTCAACAAGCATTTATTGAACATCGGCCCTGCGCTGTCTGGTGTCTTACCTAATGTCACGGTGTCGGTCAGTAGGGGCAGATATCAAATTTTAACTATTGCACAACTACTTTTTAAATTAAAATTTGAATAAATGCTAGAAAGGTGAAATGCATAGTTACTTCTAAACCTTTCGAGAGACTCTAACATTGGCCTGGGATTGCGATAATAGCCCCTTCAATTCGTGTACACTGTTGATGGCAATGTAAATTAGTATAGCCTTTAGGGAAAACAGTATGGAGGTTCCTCAAAGAAACTGAAAACGGAACTACCACATGATCCAGCAATCCCACTACTGGTATTTACCCAAAGGAAAGGGAATGAGCAAACCAGAGATATCTACAACCCCATGTTTGTTGCAGCACTATTCACAATAGCCAACTTCCTGGACTCTCCTTTTTCTCTTATTCAGGATGCTGGTGGTGGGAGGGGGACAGGGGGTGCAGCTTGAGCCTAAGTCATTTCCAATGCTGGGGTTGGGACCAAGGGGATAGCAATGTTCCCCAAGTCACTGAATACCTCAACAGCCCATGTCCAATGAAGGAAAATGAGGACATGGCAGGGATTGCAAACTCCAGGATGGAGTGTGGAGAAAGTAGATGGGGGCAGTCTCCAGAGAGCAGCATGAAGGGGCAGCTTCTGAGACAATGCCAGGAGGGAGGACTTTGTGAGCACTAACTGTGTCCTTTCGTAAAGTCCTCATAAAAACTTGCTAAAATAAGTGTTGTTATTCTAATTTTGTATTCTGAGCAATTATGTAATACGTCCAAGGTCACGCAATATGTTGCAGACGTAGACTTTGAACCTAGATCGGTTTGGCTCCAAAGCCCGGATTCTTCCTCTCATACCTACTTCACATTTTTGCCTGGAGCTGCCCCCACAGAGAACATACTTGTCAGATCAAAAGGCTTCTAAGACCTGCTGTTGCAGAGCAATGCCTCCCAGAGTGCACAATTGCTTCAAATGTCTTTGAAACGCCTCCATCAAAGTCATTGCCAACACTCTGACATGCAGAGCTCTGAGTGGCGTACAGAATGGAAGCCAACTCAAGGCGGGGAGACAGGAAGCTTAATATAAGCTCTTATAAACCTCTTAATGACACTCAGACATTAACACTGAGTGACACCAGGGGGGTTCCTGACTTTAAGGCTCAGGATGGACTGACTAACAAAGCTGCCAAGCAGCATGACAGTGTCTATTAACAAGTAATTTAATGGTTGTCCCCTAAATAAAAATGTTAGGCTCCCTATGAGTTACAGACTAGCTCTGTTATGTTCTGACCTTGGGGTAAAAAAGGAATTGCAGACCATTGGACGGTGAGAAGACTCATGGAATTCTGCTCTTGGATGTGGAAAGGGTAACAGACCCTGAAGCGAAATACGAGGGAAGTAGACCTTCCGAGGCCACCGCTTGGGCTGAGCTCCCTACCGTCCCCATCTCAGCAGAGGATGCACAGAGGAGTGGGGATCACGCAGCTTTCACCCACGCTAGGCTGTGGAGGGCAATCCTGGACATTTTGATTATATTCAGACTGCTCCATTTTTATTTTTTCTGAAAAAGCCACTCACCCCAGTGAGTTTCTAGCTATGCAAATGAAAACTAAAGGATTTCTGAGGTGGGGATGTTTGAGACCATGGCCCCAAGGAGCCATCATGCTCTGAACACTGATGGGGAACATGGAGGAGGTGGCCCTGAGCCTCTTCCCTGTGATTCTATGGGAGATGTGAGCATTTGAGCCCTTTTCATCAGAGGGTAAGATCCCAAAGCTGATGGAACAGTTCACAAGACTCTTGGGAATCTCTAGGAACATTAATAGATATTTTGAGTTCTGAATTATAGCTCAGATATAGGGAGAAGGCCATTCTCCCCAGATCTTTGCAGCAAGCTTGTGGAGCTCCAAGTTTTGAGGGCTCTGGAAGAATCTGGAGATAGCAGTGGCGTGATGTTGGTGTCTCGGAATGGGCTGTGTCAGCAGGAGCAGCAGCAGGGCTCCCTCGGGTGGTTTTGTGGGCTGTGAGCATCCGAGAGTGAGCCTAAGAAAATGTTGGGCTCTGAGTGGTGGGTGACTGCAGGGGACAGACTGTGTATGAAGAAAACTCACCTGTCCACAGGGCCATGTAGGTAACATACATGGGTCAAGTGGGCTGGTAGATGGGTAAAGACGCTTTGGTTCATGACCACAATCCTTACCATTTGCCAAACTGCTACCAGGGACCCCTGTATAAAATATCTGATAAAATTCTGCCCAAACTTAATAAGTTCATCTGTGACTTTTTTTTTTTAAAGCAAACTCTGGGTTGTTAATATTTTTGGTTGCCATGATCAAGAAACGGGGGTGTTATATCTGATGGGGTCGATGCCAGGGAAGCTGTTAAACATCCTATATTGCACAGGACAGCCACCACAGCAAGGAATTATCCAGCCTTTAATATGGAGAGTGCTGAGATTAAAAACCCCTGACATAGAAAATTTTCTTACATAATTTGTAATTTTTTTTCCTTCCATATTAAAACTGTTCTGGAAATCTCCCTCAAATTTTACCCAGATTACTAGAGAGTATTAGGCAGTCTCACTATTTCATCTCATCTCCAAGCACAATTTCTGCACATGTACTCCAGCCAGCCAGCTCTGCCTTGATGCTCCCTCGTCTACGAGGTAAGGTAATACTACTGAAATTCTCATGATGGGTGTTTTGTCAGCTTGTGAACTTGCTTTCCAGATACTTTCCTTGATCTCTGAGAACCTCACCCCTGTTCATTAGAAAACAAGAAACCATTCTGTGTTCTCAGCAGTTAAAAGGAGTTTATTGGAATCTAGGTCTTTTAATATTTCCCTTTGTCTCTAGCAGTTCCTTGGAACCTTGAGTGAAAGTTTGCTATAAATGGAATTATTGTCAAGAGGAGATTAGAAGAAAAGTTGACAGGAACCTTTGTTGTGAGACCTGCAGCAGCTCTGTTCCAATGAAAGAGCTATGTTTGTTTGGTTTTTGTTCATTTTAAAAACTTGGAAAAAAAATTTTTAATTGACACATATTGATTGTATGTATTTATTGAGTACAGATTTATATTTCAATTCATGTATATAATGTGTGATGATCAAATCAGGGTAATTAGCATATTCATCATCTCAAAAATTTATCATTTCTTTGTGATGAGAACATTTGAGCTCCTCTCTTCTAGGCATTTGAGAGCATACAATATACAATAAATTATTGTTAATTATAGATATTTAACACTACTGTATACCACTAGAACTCATTTTTCCTATCTAGCTGTAATTTTGTGTCCATTAATTACCCTCTCACTATCCCCCTCCTCCCCCCACCCCTCCCCAGCCTCTAGTAACCACAATTCTACTTTCTACTTCTAAAAGCTCAACTTATTTTTTATTTTAAGTCCCACATATGAATGAGAACATATGGTATTTAACATTCTGTGCCTGACTTATTTCACTTAACATAATGTCTTCCAGGCTCATCCACGTTGTCACAAATGACAAGATTTCATTTTTTTCATGGCTGAATCGTACTTCGCTGTATATATATATCACATTTTTTTAATCCATTTATCTGTCGATGGACACCTAGATTAATTCCATATCTTGGCTATTGTGAATAGTGCTGCAGTAAACATAGAGGTGCAGATATATCTTCAGTATGCTAATTTTATTTCTTTTGGGTATATACCCGGTAGGGGAATTGCTGGGTCATGTGGTAGATCTATTTTTAGTTTTTTGAGGAATCTCCATACTGTTTTCCATAAAGACTGTATTAATTTACACTGCCACCAACAGTGTACGGGCATTGATGGGGCTATTATTGCAATCCCAGGCCAATATTAGAGTCTCTCGAAAGGTTTAGAAGAAACTATGCATTTCACTTTTCTAGCATTTATTCAAATTTTAATTAAAAAATTAGTTGTGTAATATTTAAAATTTGCTATTTGCCTCCCTAAAGATGATAAGCCCCGTTAGGCCTTCTAAATTATAATTTTCAGGAAATTAAAAATATGGCTTTCATGCAAATATGCAATGAATACATGTCAAAGATTTTACTCAACTCATTAATGAATGAGGGAATCAGTAAGGTGTTAGGACAGGAGTAGTTCAAAGGGTAATTTGAAGAACAGATGTTTATGTAGGCAATTGGGAATCTGAAATGAATATTTTCTAATAGATGCAAAACTTGTCAATATCCTGTAGGTCAATTAAATGTTATGTTTGGTATCCTCCTTTCTACAGGTAGGAATGAGTTGATCCCTATTGGAGAACAATCATTTGCATTGTTATTGGTTTTCTACAGTTTAACTTCTACCCTTACAGAGTTGTAATATAGCCTAGTCAGTAGAAATACAGTCATGGGCACACACCTCTGTAGACTCCAATATTTCCCAGAAGGTCCATTAAATCACTCCTCTCACTCCACTTAAAGGAGGCCCAGTCATTTCCTTTGTCCATTTCCAAGTCTTGGACAATTTCTTCCCACCGGGCAGAAGTCAGAATATGAGGCATCTTCAGAAAGTTTATGGAAAGTTCGTATTTTCTTTTAATTCTATTTTTCCACAAACTTTTTGAAGTACCCTTGTATGTCCACGCTTTAGATCTTTCTGGCCTGGGGTCCTACAAATCCTCAGGATGTAATATGTAAATATTTGTGGAAAGACCATTCAGCTTGTGTATCCAATAGCCTGGCACTTCTGATTTATGAATTGGAAGTTAAAAAAGGTGGGGGAAGGTTGGTGAGAGAAAGTTTGACAGAGAAATAGAAGCAGTAATAATAGCTGCCATTTATTGCCTACTATATGCTAGGTGTGTTGCATACATCATTCTTATTCAATCTGTACAAAACCTTTGTTTTGTTGGTGAGGAAACTGAAGGTCAGAGACGTTAAGCAACTTACTCAAGGCTATACAGGAAACATGCTTATTGATGTAGTGGCTTGTTTAATGTTCTCCTCTATAAGAGGGTAAGCTCTGGGAGGGCAAGGGTCTCCTTTGTTGTCTTCTCTGTTGTATCTTTGCTCAGTCTGGTGGGAGCTGCCCAATAAACACCTGCTGAGCTCATGAATACATGAATGAGTGAATGAATGAGAAAATGAATGAATACATGAGTGAATAAATGAACAAATGAATGAATGAATGAGTGAACAAGTGAATGAATGAATGAGTGAGTGACTGAATGAATGAGAGAATGAATGAATGAGCGAGTGAGTGGCATAGTTGAGTTAGGACTCATTCCTAGGTCAGTTTGACCTCCATGTTCTACGCTGTCCCCACCAAACCACACACAAAAAAATTGCCATTTCTTTTTCCTTTTCTGGTATAAGTAGCTGGATGGGACTATAATTTAACACCTTGATTGCCCTGGCAAAAGTGAAGAGTGTTTTAACTAGCAGAAAGTTTACTGGGTTTAAAATAAGTATCTGGTTATAGCTTGGATAGCAGATACATTATAAAGCGAAAGAGAATTTTGCGGAAAATGCTCAAAAAAAAAAAAAGTCTCACATGGGGGCCATATGCTAAGGGTAGATACAAGAAAAGACAGTTTTGGATAAAAGGTTTATTTTCAGAAGAACTGCATGTTCCAGGTCAGAGGGCATATCAGTAACTGAAGCTCTTAGTTCCTAACCTATAGTAGATGCTGACTGAGTATTAGTGAAGAAATGACTGACTCACAGATGCTTAATAAGTATTTTCAGATGATGAGAAGGACAAGTGCAAATTAGAAATTCTTCAGAGGAAGCTAATAATAGTAATTATTCCTCGAAGAGTAAGACACTGCTTAGCATAGATGTAAGTTTTGCTTGTGTATAAATTACAAGTTCCTGGGTGAACCTTTCATGGGTTATGATAAAAACTGACAACTATACAATCAGAAATTATGCAATTCTTCTGTCTACCTCCTTCAGTAATCTCTCGATTGCATTTAGAAGGAGCAAACCTCACCTTCCTTGAGAAAGTGAGCTGGAACACCCTCATGCTCTATAATTCTCTGCCTTTCTGCTGCTCTCATTTTTCCCATATGGTTACTAAAGAAAATTACAAAGCCCCATTTGAGTTAGTGCATATTAAAAATGATGTCAGAGGGAAACACACAGATGAAAGTCAGCTCTAAAGATGAGGCATTTATTGAAAACAGTTACTGGAAGACAGATTTTGGCATGGAAAACATAAAACTATCCTACACCTGCCCCTGTCAAAGCGTGACTGAGTTTTCCAGCCTTTCCCTAGCTTTCACGGTCAGAGTCCAAGCTCTGGGCACTGTCCTTGATGGGCCTTTCTTGCTCTAGCTTACCCTTTGCTCAAAATGGGTTGAAGTTTTCTTCCTCTGCCTTTGAATTAGTATGCAATGGACTTGATGGATGAGTTACAAATCCTACCTGAAGGTGCTCGAAGTATAAGAAGAATGTTTTCTTGGATTTTGGTTATTAAACACTAGCATTGTTATTTTGGTATCCAAGCCCAGAGGCAAGGGAGAGAAAGAGCGAGAGGAAGGAATAGGAAATCATGATGTAAAATGTGTACAGGAGAATCCTGGTGTGCACAAAGGTATTTAATTTCCCCTGTCCCCCTCCTGCCTTCTCCCTTTCTCCTTGGCTATCTCTTAACACCAATTTCATTCTTAAGAGGGCAGAGCAATGGGTGGTGAAATGACATAACTCTGTTTCTCTACTCTCTTCTCTGTTTCTCAGTTATATGCTGCCATGTTTGTTGGTCATGCGAACACATTTTTTTGGAGCACAGTTATTCTTTAACCTTGCAAACCTATTTTGTTTTAGTCATAGTGACTCAGAGGAAAATACCTAAAACCCTTCACAAGAAACATTATGTTAAGGAGAGACGATTGTTGTGTGACCAAGTTTTGTGTATTCTGACAATAATTAATCTCAAACACTTCATTCTGAGTACCACCTAACCATTAAAACTTCTGTTGAAACTTCAGTTTCTTATCCCAGTCTTGTAATATTTTCTTTGTTATGGTTGACTTCTTCACCTAACCCAGCTCCATCCAGTAAACCTGTCTGAGATGATGGAGACGTCCTGTGTCTGTGATATCCCAAGTGGTAGCCACTAGCCCCATGTGGTCATTGAACACGACTATTGCACTGAAGAGGAGTGTGAGGCCCAGGGGGGTTATATGACTTATCAGGGGCTATGTTGGCAGTTAGTGGCAGAAGCTGAATGACTCTCCTGGTTTTCAGACCAGTGCTCTTTCTAGAATGTCATGCTGCCTCATGTTTAGATTTCATTTGGACAGGAAAAATGAGGAGGGACTTCGGAAAGGGAGACCTAATGTTTGCATCTAATGACCCTGAGTATGTGTATGGGAATAAACATCACCTCCTCTGGCTTTGCGTATAACAAATGACATAGAAATTCAGTTGAGCTAAATAGCAGGACTATGGGATTAGGGCTCCAGGCTGAATTGGACAGACCAAACCGGTAGTCTTTGTCTGCCTAAGGCTGCCCAGAACAGGTTTGTGTTCTAAGTTTGTTAATTATTCACTCACTCACTGAACACCTATGTAGTCCAGGTAGAGTAGGTTTGGGGATGAGGTATGAAAACTACTAAAAAACAGTGGAAGTGTTCCGTGCCCCATAAGAGGACAGATGGCCAATGAGGCAGTGGCCTGGTGCTCTGACAAGCATGGGCCAGATCTGGGTTCAAATCCAGTGCTTTACTTACTAGCTATGTGATCACAGGCAAATTACTGAGCCTATTTTAGCCTTATCTTTAAGATGGAGATGGTAATAGTATGATTTCAAATTGCTGTTGTTGCTAAGATTATATAATTTATTTAAAGCACTTGGTACAGTGCTTCATTCATAGTAAATGATCATTAAGTGTTAGTGTGCCTCATACCGCTATTACCGTTGTGGATGAAAATGCACCCTGTGAGTCATAATCGTCTTCATTTTTCAGACAAAGAAACTGAGGCTCAGGGAGATTAAGCAGACAAAGTCACCGTGATAAAAAGGGTCAGAACCAGAATCTGAGGCGGGTCAGAGCAGGCAGCTCTCAGGGAGAGAACTAGCCTCTTCCACCAGTTCCAGTCGAAGACGGCTGCCTTTGAGCAGGTGAGCTGGGGCCCCCGCAGGTCTTCAAGCAGCGCCCGTCCCCCGGCTCCCGCATCCCCCAGCAGGGTCTGCAGAGAAAGAATCCGCAGGCCTGATTAGAAGCCTCCAGTACCACCTAACCTTGAGACACACGTCCTAGTGTAATTTTCAGAAGTTTTTTGAACTACCATTTCTTGTCCTGGAAATACACACATTCAAATTCAATTTAAACTTGAAAAACAAGCAACGCTTTTTTTTGTTGTTGTTGTTGATGTTTTGTCTTAGGCTAGGTACGGTGGTGAGTGGCAGAGCTATTGAGTTAATGTCCCCGTCCATCATTCATTTGTTGGTCTGTACATCCACCCTTCTATCCATCCAGCCATCCTTCCATCCATCTATCCATCGATATCGCATGTATTAAACGCCCACTGTGTGCTAGACACCGTCCTGAAAGTGCTTTTCTTCCCGAAGGCTTTTTTCCTCCTGCCAAACGGTATTCTCAACTCAGGATGGGAAGTGGTGAGTGAGGGTAGCTGCAAATTGGCGAGGGCAGTAAGCAGAGGGAGCGATTACTTCCTGCGGAAGCTTTTCACCACTCGGCTTAGCATCGGTTAAGCCTGGGGGTGTCAAGCAACTCACAGCCCGGGAAGGCCGACATGAAGTGAGTAATACAGGTGCGGTACGCTTCTTTCTATAGGGGATGCCTTTGTGTGTGTGTGGGTGCTTCTACATCTATATGAGCAAATATTGCTTTATGCTGTTTTTTATAGCCCAGGCCACTAGCTTTGTGATTGTTGCTCACGAAGGAACCAAATGATTTGGGTTTTTTTTTTTTTTTTTTGGTTTGGTAAAATAAAGGTGGGGAGGCACTGGAAGCAGGCAGCAGGAGTGTCTACAGCAGCCAGGAGTGCGCGGAGGCACGTATGAGAGAGGGGAAGGAGTTTGCAGGAAAGCAGCTGCATTGCTCTGCTTGGGGGCAGGCGTGGGGGAGCAGGACTCCCGCCGCGGGCAGTGGGTGCTGCCCAGGTCCCGGTGGGTGCCCCGGGGCATCGCGGCGAAGCTGCTCAACCGGTCCGATCAAGCGCGTCCACAGCCCCAGGCTTAGCGATCTCTAAATTACTGAGCCAGTCCCCACCCCGCCCCTGGCCACGCGCGCAGCTCTCCTGCCGCGGGGGACTGCGTTCTGAGCAATCACTCCCAATCCTGGGACTCAATCCACAGGTCCCGGGCCGGGGACAGAGGAGCTCAGATTCCCGCGGGCACCCTGGGCCTCGCTCACCCGTCCGCCGCCAGCCTATTCATGAGCCGGGGCCGGGCCAGTCGGGCTGCGAGTGGAGGGGGCGGCGGCAGCTGTGAGGAGAGCTGGAGCCGGGAGCCTGGCGCACGGTGAGTAGCTGTGTCCTCAGGACGAAACCGGAGAGGCATCTACCGACCGTCGGGGACGCTGAGCGCACCCCCTTCTAGAAGACCCTTCCAGAATGGGCAGTCCATGGGGAGTAGAGGGATCCCTCTCCCCCCAGCCAGTCGCGCCCCCTCCGTGGCCCTGGGCAGGTGGTGCGAGCCGAGTAGCGGAGAGCTAGAGGGGCCGCGGGGCGGACGAGGTGGTCTGGGTGCCCGGCCAACGGGACATGGGGGACGGCGCGGACGCGCGCAAACTTTTCCGGCCGCGCGGTGTCCCGCGCCCGCCGCTCGAGTCTTCCTTCCATCCGCCGCGGGCGAGCCGCTGGCTGTGACTCGCCAGGTTCCAGGGCACGAGCGGCGGTGGGAGCGCGAGCGGGACCTGAGACCCCCGGGGCCGCGGGCTCGCTCTCGGGGGCTTGCGGGTTGGGGATGTGTGTGTCACTGCGGACCGAGCTGAGGTTCACCCGGGGGCTTGGGAATCAGGTATTCTGCGGTAAAGGGAGCGCTAGGGATGGCCCCAGGGACGCGGGGCCCCAGCAGGAGGGGGGCCATGGAAGTGCCACCGCGGGAGAGCGCACGCACCCCCTGGCTTGAAACAGCCCTCCTTCCCCTGTCCCTTCTGCGTGCCCAGCGCGGGGACCCTCGGCTGTTGCCGGACCGAGAAGTGGGGTGGGTGCTCGGGACGCACCCCGTCAGAACGTGCCGACCGGGACAACAAAGGAGAGCGCGAGAGACCGAGATCCTCGCGGCTGCAGGAGGGCTCGGGGCTCGGGATCCGCTTCCTCGAGAGCCCGCGCAAGGAGGGCCGGAGGATCGGCTCGGAGGCGGGGGCAGAGCTCCGGACCCCTTCTCTCAGGCGGGAGTGCCCAGGGGGCCGTTGGCGGGGAAGTGGCGCCGACGCGCTCCGGGCAGCCAAGTTACTCCGGCAACTCTCCCCGCGCACGGCGGGTTCCTGGAGCCTTCCGGCTTCCCGCGCCCTCCCGGCCGCCCATTCTTTTGTGTCCTGCAGCTTGGGAGAGGCTGCTCCTGCGGAGGGAGCGAGGGCAGGAGGGGGCTCGGCCTGGCGGCGGGTTGGAGGGAAAGGTCGGGGATAGCCCCAAGCTTCCTGCTGCAACAGGTTGCTCCCGAAGCCTGCAGCGGCGACTGACCTTTCTCCTGCCCAGGCTCGAGAAACGTTTGCCGAGGTTCCCGTGGGCGGCTGCTGACCTTTAAGATAAGCGAGTGCATGACTGGGGTCCTCTGACGCGCGCCCTCCCAACACCACTCCCCGACGCAGTGGAGACTCGAGTAGCTGCGGCAGTGTGTTAGGTTGAACCATATGAAATTGTCGATTGTTTTGAATCAAAGATTTGAAGATCTCTGTTACTTTCTCTTATTCAATTTATGTGACGTTACTTATTTTTCTTTACTCATTCGTGTTTCCTCTTTCAATGTCTTCGGAGCTGTTCTGTCAGGATGAGCCTAGGGGCCACAGACTATTGCTGTCACCTCGCAGTAGCAGTACAGACCCTTCTACGCCAGGTGCTTTACCTATGGGGTCTCTAAACTGCCAACCCCCTGCAAAATCCCCATCATACAACTGAGCAAAGGAAAGGTTGGAGAATGTAAGCAACTGTCATTTTCACATTGTCACAGGGTTAATAAGTTGAACCTAGAGACTCCTGCCCTGTCTCAAAAGCTTGAATTGTTGTCAATTTAGCAGTGCCTTCTAGTTTAGTTTTTTTTTTTTTTCTTTTTAACTTATCCTGTAAATTTTTTATGAACTTCCTTATGATTTCTATGCTGGACTATTTTTCTGTGTTCTAGTATAGTGAAGTAAACAAGTGTATCAAAGAACAGGTTGAAAATAACACAATATTAAACCAAGTATTGTTTTGTCGTTATGAAGGAAATAGTTTTTTCAGGGGGCCGAGAGCCCCCTCTGAGATTTGTTAAGGATCAGGGTGCCTTGTTACAAACAATAGAAGGCAATTCCCGGTAATTTCAGAAGAAAAGAGACTTCTTGGAAGGATACTGTGAAGGTTAATTCTAGATGTCAACTTGATTCGATTAAGGAGCACTGAGAAACCTGGTAAAGCTATGCTTTCAGGTGTGTTCATGAGCGTGTTTCCAGATACATTAGCATAACAGCCTGAGCGGACTGGGTGGGAAAGATCCACCCTCAATGTGGGCAGGAGCGATCCATTCCACTGGGATCCCGGAGAGAACAGAAACAGAGAAAATAGGTGAATCGCACTCTCCATCTGCTGGAGCTGGGATACACTCTGCTCTCCTGTCCACGGACATCAGAGCTCAAGACTTTTCAGCTTTTGGGTTCCAGGACTTACACCAACAGCACCATGGGCTTCCCTAGTTCTTAGGCCTTCGGACTTGGACTGAGCCATGCTGTTGGCATCCAGGTGGCCTATTGTGGGTCTCCTCAGCCTTCACAATTGCATGAGCCAATTCCCCTAATAAATCCCGTCTCATATATATATATATATATATATATATATATATATTTTTTTTTTGTCTTTTTCCATGTCCAGCAACGGATCACAACCCTCAGTGTCGCCCCCGGACCGGACCGGGACCGGCAACGGGATCGCAACCCTCGGTGCTGCTCCCGCGCCTCGCTCAGCCAGTGAGCGGGAACCGGTCTGTATGTGGGATCCGAACCCTTGGCGGGAGCGCTGCCGCGCTTCCCAAGCGGCGCACTATAGCAGTGTGCCACCGGGCTGGCCCGCCTCTCTTATATTTTTAAACATATCCTATTGGTTCTATCTCTTTGGAGAACCTTAACTAATACAGATGGGTACAGGTGGCTTAGGGAAGTGACAGGAAGGCTGGCTAGGCAGGCTCAGGAACCCAGGTCATGTGACAGGACTGCTGATTGGTGTATGGCTGTGGCTGCCAGCGTGGCACCCTGGATAGGCTGCTGGCCCTGCCGCCATCATTGCTAGAATGAATTGGAAATGGCCCCTCTTCGGTGTATTCCAGGCACTGGCCCAGGAGAAAGCATCTAATTGGCTGAGCTTGGCTCACCCCCAGGACCTAGTTTGGGTACCTTAGCTGGCCTCACAATGAGAGGCAGGGTGCCTCCCTCAGGACTCACAAAGGTGGGCTCAGGAGTTAGGTAGTTCCCCCTTCCCCCAAAAAGCATCCCGGATGACAAACAGCTATTAGAGATCCTTTTTGAGAAATTCCATCAAAAGAAGAAAAGAAGCTGGTTAGTTACCATATTTGCTTTTAAGCCAGTGTTACTGAAATGCAATTCTTTAGACTCCAGGCTCAGAATCACGTGAGGTATTTGTTTAAAATTGACCATCTTGGGTCCCTTTCCTAGTTTGAATTCAGTACGTTTGGAATGGAAACCAGGAATCTGTGCCCCATAAATCAGGAAAATGGTAAGAGAGCCTTATTGATTAGTCTAGTACCTGTTTAAGGGATGATAGCCCCTCCCTCAGGGCCTTTCCAAAGCCTGCAAAGTTGAGGGTCTCAGCAGAAAGCGTCTCCCCCAGAATGGTAGACCAGTTGTTTTGCCATGGGTGAATCCCATGAGGAGATGTTCTGTGGCCTGTGTTGGAGAAGTAGCTATGGGCAATCCTATATCTCTTCTAGAAGCTATCAGAATAAATGCTTGAGGGCCGGGCTGTGGCGCACTTGGGAGAGTGCGGCACTGGGAGCGCAGTAGCGCTCCCGCCGCGGGTTCGGATCCTATATGGGGATGGCCGGTGCGCTCACTGGCTGAGTGTGGTGCGGATGACACCAAGCCAAGGGTTGCGATCCCCTTACTGGTCACAAAAAGGACAAAAAAAAAAAAAAAAAAAAAAAAAAAAAAAAAA